>NW_015171582.1:96096-121951 GCF_001447785.1 Gekko japonicus | reverse complement strand
CAGGGGGTGGGGCTTGTTGCATGTGCCCGCCCCCTGGGCTCTTTACTTCCGGAACTCCGCTCCTGTGCACTCCTGCAGGAAATGACCCCTGGGTATACTGCCCCTGAATATAGATGTTTCATTTAAAGAATGTTTGCCAGACCGATAAGGTAAGGCATGTCATCGAGTAGCAATCCACTCGTGGGAATTCCACAAAGTTCTACCTTATTTCTTCTTCTTCTTCTTCCCTCCCAAACTGCAGCCAGCAACATGCCTCTGGGAGCTCACAAGGAGGTCATAAATGAGATGGCCTGCTTCCGATCCCAGGCCTCCAGAGGTATACTGCCCCTGAATATGGATGTTTCATTTAAAGAACGTTTGCCAGACCGATAAGGTAAGGCGTGCCGTCGAGTAGCAATCCACTCATGGGAATTCCACGAAGTTCTACCTTAGGAGGTTTTCCAGGCAAGAGAGGAGCAGAGGTGGCTTGGCATTGCCTTCCTCTGCAAAGCAGCCCAGTCATCCTTGGTGGTCTGCCATTGGACTACCGACCCTGCTTAGCTTCCAAGCTCTGATACGACTGGGGTTGCCATCCCCCCAACAGGGGTGGGGTTTCTCCCACTTCTGGGGCCCCCAATCCACCACTGGCCAGCTGGCCTGTGGAGGGAGCCCTGTACCCCGAAGAGCCCGGTCACGCCCAATTTGCCCGGCCCAATGACATCACTCAGAGGTGACGTCATTGCGCCGGGCACATTGTGCGGGAGATGCTAGAGCATTTGGATAAAGACTCTGGTGACCATCAATTTTTTTACCCAAATGCTACAGCGTCCCCTGACATGCACGTTGGGCATGTCGGGAGCCGGGCTGGAGCCCCCCACCGTGATGCAGGTAAGACCGGGCAACCCCAGATGCAACCGATCTAGTCTGGGCTATTTGATATCCAAACCATTGCTTTACAAGTTCTGCACCCGTGGTCATTACTGCATCTGGTGGCTGTGAGTCCCACAGGTTAACCTTCGCTGTGTGAAGAAATAGTTCTTCTGTGGGTCTTGAACATACTGCTGTCATAAGCCTGAAGGTCTGACATTATGTATGTGAGACATTCATTAGTGACTTCTTGGTTTTTGAGCCGTGTAGCCTGCCCAGTCTCAAAGGTTCGGTGTAAGTAGTAAAACCTGAACAATGATTACACAAATAGGCTTTTAAAGATCTATTTGGCTACCCATAAGAGATAAGATTTAATAGGCCAACTCCACACAGTCTTTTTGATCAAAATGCACCCCCGTTAGAAACACTTCATATCTGGCCAGGATTATAATTCAGAGAAACCAGAACCTACAGCTGAATGCCACAAGCTATTTTGGTATACACGGAACAGGTGGTGGTAGTGAAAGCCCAAATCAGTCACTGAATGGAAATATCCTAATAGGGCCCATTAGTGTCATTATTAAATGGTCTGACTGGGTTGACAGTGCCCTTGCTTGGAACTGACGTCGCTCACCTGCACAGATATTAACAGGGCCAGATTTCATTGGCTCCCTACTGTTGTGACATCATTGCATCCACTACAGGATCCCTGACTGGCTAGAACTGTTCAAGTGACAAACAGTAGTTTGAAGGGAAACAAATGGGAGATGACGGCAGCCCAAAGGATTGAGAAAAGGTAGACCTTCTCATGAATAAGGTTTGTTTTTTCTCCAGTAGGGACTCCAAGGTGCTCACGCAAGAACAGAAAAATATGCTTAAGAGAAACATCTACAAAATTATATAACACAGCTTCAGTTCCTGGGCCAATCCTGGATCCACAGGGATAGCTCACGCAAGACTACAGGCTGTGGTCCATGACCTAAGAGTCAAGAGCCCTTTGGAAGGTGCCCTTTGCCTCACATCAAAGGCTCGTGCCTCTTGCCATGCTGAGGCTAAATACTGCAACAGAGGAGGAACAGAGGCTCAGCCCAGGTTCCACTCAGCCAGTGCAACGATGTTTGCAGCCTTCCTTCCCTGCCATGGAAGCCTGTGGCCACGCAAAGGCTAAATACCTGGAAAACAGGAGGAACAGAAGTTCAGTCCAGGCCAGATTCCATTCAACTGGCAGAAAGATGTTCACAACCTCCCTCCCCTGCCACAAAAGTATCTGGCCACACGCAGACTAACTACCTGCAAAAGAGGAGGAACAAAAGTTCAGTCAAGGCCAGATGCAGTTCAACTGGCACAAAGATGTCCCCTGCCATTGCCACAAAAGCCTCTGGCCATGCACAGAGTAAACACCCTGCAAAAGAGGAAGAACCTCTCTGACCAAGCCAGATCCAGTTCAGCTGGCACAAAGGTGTTCCCAACTGACTCCCTTGCTTTAGTCACCACCCAGAACTGCCCTGAACAATTACGTAGATAAGTGCCATCAAGTGGCAGCGGACTTAGGGAGTCCCCAGCAAAAGAGTGTGTCTGTTGTGGCTGGCCATTGCCTTCCTCTGCAGAGTCTTCCTTGGTGGTCTCCCTTCCAAGTACCGACCCTGCTTAGCTTCCAATTTATGGTGGGCCCAGCAAGGGGCTTTCAAGGCAAGCGAGAAGCAGAGGGGGTTGGCCATTGCCTTTCTCTGCAGTCTCAAGCCCGTAGCCAGGATTTTTTTTAGTCGGGGGGGGGATTTACATTTCTTAGGGGGCACTAGCTAATCGAATTAAAGGAACACCCAGCTCCTTCCCTGTACCCGCCACCACTCGGGGGGGGCTGGGCGGGAAGTGGGGGGGCCTTGCCAGTACGTCAGGGGAGGCCTAGCCCCAAGATGTCCCACTGCAGCTACAGGCCTGCAGAGTCTTCCTCAGTGGTATCCCATTTATGTACTGACCATGCTTAACTTCCGAGATCTGATGAGATCGAGCCATACTACACCTCCTTCCCTCCCCCTGGGCAATTACTTAATCTTATATTCTAATAGCAAAGTCGGGATATCTTTGGATACTTAAATCTGTTGCCTGGAGCTGTGAACAGGCAAGGCAGATCTTTCAGTTTGGTGTAGTGGTTAAGACTCTAATCTGGGAGAACCGGGTTTGATTCCCCACTCCTCCACTTGCACCTGGCTGGATGACCTTGGGCAAGCCATAGTTCTGACAAGAGCTGTTCTTGAAAAAAGAGCAGCTTCTGTCAAGAGCTCTCTCAGCCCCACCCACCTCACAGGGTGTCTGTTGTGGGGAGGGGAAGGGAAAGGAGTTTGTAAGCCGCTCTGAGACACCTTTGGGTCTTCTTCTTCTTCTTCTTCTTCTTCTTCTTCTTCTTCTTCTTCTTCTTCTTCTTCTTCTTCTTCTTCTTCTTCTTCTTCTTCTTCTTCTTCTTCCTACAAACCAGAAAAAGGCCCTAGGTTTGCAGGAAAAAATGTGAACTCTAAAGAAAGAAAGACACCGGGCAGCTTTAAAAAATCCAAAAAGGATAAAAGGAGAGCCTGTAGCTATAGAAAGTACTCTTTCGTTGAGGCTTCTTTCTCTTCTTTTGACTGCAACCTGAATGGATCTACTTGAATAAATGTTAGTTTACCTTTTTTGCAATATACTTCCTGGGAGATTTATTTACGGCACTCAGTATCATGCTTCAAAGACTGGGCAAAACCCTGTTATATTAACCAAATATCTTGATATCACATACTTTCAGCCTAACCTACCTCACAGGGTTGTTGTATGGATAAAAAGGAGAAGAGAATAATGTAAGTTGCTTTGGTTCCTTCTGCAGAGAAAGGTGGGGCATAAATGAAGTAAATGTTGTTGTTGTTCAGTCGCACAGTCGAGTCCGACTCTTCGCGACCCCATGGACCAGCTCCCTCCAGGCCCTCCTGTCTTCCGCTGTCCTCTGCGTCAATGACACTGTCCAACCATCTCATCCTTTGCCGTCCCCGTCTTCTTTGACCGTCAATCTTTCCCAGCATCAGGGTCTTCTCCAGTGAGTGCTCCCTTCTCATTTGGTGGCCAAAGTAAATAAAGAATACATATAGCTGAAGATGGGAGGCAAGTAAAAGGTAGGTTGGCGAATGGCCGAGAATGAGAGGATGAGGCAGGGAGAAGATGCAGGGATTGCTGAGAGGATGGAAAGAGATCAGGAAATTCCTAGAAATTTGCGGGGAGGGGAGCCTGGGGACTGTGGGGTTTGAGGAGGGGAGGGACCTCAGAGGGGTATAATGTCATAGGCTCCACGCTCCAAAGCAGCCATTTCCTCCAGGGGACCCAGGATTGCCAACCTCCAGGTGGAGGCTGGAGATCATCTGGAATTACAACTGTTCTCCAGATGACAGAGATCAGTTCCCCTGGAGAAAAACGCTACTTTGGAGGGCAGACTCTATGGCATCATACCCTTCTGAGGTCATTTCTCTCCCCAGGCCCCCAAATCTCCCCCACCCCCAAATCTCCAGGGATTTCCCAATCTCACAACCCTAAGGGAAACTAATCTCTGTAGTTGGGAGACCTGCTGTGATTCCAGGAAAGAGGAAATTGTGGGGGAGTGAGAAGTGAGATGCCTCCCTCAAGTCCTTGCAGGTTCCCATTTCTTATAATAGATTGCCCTTGCATATTAAGGTTGTTTTTCACAGTTATGGTTCAAAGGAACACTACATATTAATGCTAGATAAGCTGCAGCTTCTTGGAATAAGAAACAGGTGGCAAGCCTAAGTCAATGGTACTAAGGCAAAAGAATGAGGCAGGACTGAAGTGGCAGAAGAGACTGCCCTTTGTAATTCATGTGGTGGTTGATACCAACACAGAACATTTTGCATTAAACCCTGCCTGGAGTCAGAAAACTAGCACAGCAGTGAGATCTGTTCCATCCTTTCTCTCGGCTTGTGGTGCTGGGTGTCTTTTTGCGGGGATTTTGTAACAAAGGGAAGCGGTCTAAGGCATGTTCCTCCTTGACCCACCCAACAGCCTGAGGCTGGGCAATTCATTCTACCACCTAAGTCTCCTCAGGTTACCGTTCCAGGTTGGGAAATTCCTGGAGATTTGGGGGTGCAGCCTGGGGAAGGTGGGATTTGAGGAAGGGAGGGACCTCCGTGGGTATGATGGCCATAGAGTCCAAACTCCAAGGACACGATTTTCACCAGGGGAACTGATGTCTGTTGTCTAGAAAGCCGTTGCCATTCCAAGAGATCGCCAGACACCACTTGGAATAGGGTTGCCAGACACACACACACCCCAGTGAAGGGTGTCCCCCGCTGCCAACTGGCCAGCCCCGTTGCCAGAGCGACGCGTAGCGTCACATCCTGGAGACGGCGGTGCAACGCCTGTTGCCGTCCCTCGCGGCAGAACTCCTGTAAAGAATGACATTCCCCCACCGCGATGCAACGAGACTTGGCAGCCCTACTGTGCACATTACCTGGAAGTGATGTCATCACATCTGGAATGTCAGGGTGACACTCTGGTATTTGGGCAAAAACTCTATGGTAGAAGCCAAATTTACCATAGACTTTTTGCCCAAATACCAGAGCTCCACCCCAATGTCCCAGATGTGATGATGTCACTTCTGGGTCACATGGGCAGTGACATCGACACGTTGCTGTACATTGGATGGGTTTCCCTGCTGCTTCTGGGAATTCCCCCCATCCCTTGCTGGTCAACACTAACCTGGAAGTTGGCATCCTTATGAACCCATATCTGTGTTCCAGCCTAAGCACACACACCCTTCCACAACATCCCAAACAGACAGCAAAGGCCTCCTCTGCTATTAGTACCTACGCGCACCAAGCCTTAGATGTCACAGGCCAAGAAATCTAACCAACTCTTGTCCCCCCCCCCCAGTCCCTACACTCACTCAAAGAAGCATTTCTCGTAGCGGCTCGAGAGAGAAACATCTTCCAAGAGTGACATTTGAAAGCCTTCCCTTAAATTACCGTTGTGCCATAAATATGACAGGCCTAAACCAAGGCAGCTGAGAAATTATAGATATGAAAAATTACAGAGATATGATCTTTCCGCACTGGTGCATAAAGATTTAATCTCCTGGGTTAAGTGCCCAGAACACAGCAATTGTGTCTGGATAATAGATAGAAGGATTCTCTGAGCAGTGGTGGGGGAAAGTCCTCACAGTTCTTTCTCACAGCTTGCTCGCTTTCCCCCCCCCTCCAAAGGAAATGCTGTGAGGAGAATTACAGACCCAACATGTTGGGTAACATCTGTCACAGCAAAGGGGGGGGGGAGGAAGAGAAGGACCCACATGGGGGAAGATGCTTCGCGAGGAAAGATGAATGAAGGAAACCAATATTCTCTGTGAGGGTTTGCCCGCGAGTCTGTCTCTGTCACGGCTCCCTCGCTCCTGGTAAAGCATTGTGCATTACTAATAAAGCTGTAAAATACAAATGGCACAATCCTCCCGGACGCTCTCTCAGGCAAGCTGCTCTGAGATGAATGGGAGCTGTGCATGACCATCATGTTCTTCTGCATTCGTTTTGAATGGGAGCTGTGCACGACCATCATGTTCTCCTGCGTTTGTTCCGATGGATCTACTGCAGGAGAACGTCTTTGCGGAATTGTCCCAGGTTTAGATTTGTTGTTGTTGTTCAGTCGCACAGTCGAGTCCGACTCTTCGCGACCCCATGGACCAGATCACGCCAGGCCTTCCTGTCTTCCGCCGTCCTCTGAAGTTTGCTCAATTTCATGTTCGTTGCATCGATGACGCTGTCTAACCATCTCATCTTTTGCCGTCCCCGTCTTCTTTGACCTTCAATCTTTCCCAGCATCAGGGTCTTCTCCAGTGAGTGCTCCCTTCTCATTGGGTAGCCAAAGTATTTGAGCTTCAGTTTCATTATCTGGCCTTCCAGGGAACAGTCAGGGTTGATTTCTTTTAGGATTGACTGATTTGATCTTCTTGCAGTCCAAGGGACTGTCAAGAGTCTTCTCCAGCACCATAGTTCAAAAGAATCTATTCTTCGGCGCTCGGCCTTCTTATAGTCCAACTCTCGCAGCCATACGTGACTACTGGGAATACCATTGCTTTGACCATGCGGACTTTTGTTGGCAGGGGGATGTCTCTACTTTTTATCATGCTGTTTAGGTTCGCCATGGCTTTCCTCCCAAGGAGCAGGCGTCTTTTAATTTCATGGCTGCTGTCACAGTCTGCGGTGATCTGGGATCCCAGGAATGTGAAGTCTGTCACTACTTCCACGACTTCCCCTTCTATTTGCTAAGGAGTGATGGGGCCGGATGCCACGATCTTCGGGTTTTTTTATGTTGAGCTTCAAGCCCACTTTTGCGCTCTCCTCTTTTACCCTGAGCAAGAGGCTCTTTAGGTCCTCTTCACTTTCTGCCATTAGAGTGGTATCGTCTGCATATCTGAGGTTGTTGATGTTTTCCCCAGCAATCTTAATACCAGCTTGTGATTCATCCAGGCCAGCATTTCGCATGATGTACTCTGCATATATATTAAATAAGCAAGGTGTCGGGTTAGAACGGATAAAAGGAAGTACTTCTTCACCCAAAGAGTGATTAACACTTGGAATTCACTGCCACAGGAAGTGGTGGCAGCTACAAGCATGGACGGCTTCAAGAGGGAATTAGATAAGCATATGGAGCAGAGGTCCATCAGTGGCTATTAGCCACAAGGTATAGATAGGGACTCTGGGGCAAGTGATGCTCTGTCATCTTGGTGCTTGGGGGGGGTCAACAGTGGGAGGGCTTCTAATGTCCTGGCCCCACTGGTGGACCTCCTGATGGCACTGGTATTTCTGGCCACTGTGGGATACAGAGTGTTGGACTGGATGGGCCTTTGGCCTGATCCAACATTGGCATCTCTTATGTTCTTATGTTCTTATGTTTTAGATAGGAAGGTAAATTGGGGAACTAAGTATAGCATTAGGGTTCCTGACTCTGCCGCTGCAAATGCTGGGAGATCTGGGGAGTGGTGACGGGGGAGGATGGAGTTTGGGGAGGATGTGATGTCATTTGGGCTGCCTCCCCTAGTCTCTACAAAGAGTTCCTTTTTATACCCCAGTTTTCTCTACCCAAAGGAAGAAGAAGAGAAGAAGAAGAGATTAGATTTATACCCCAGCCTTCACTTGGAGTCTCAGTACAGACTCCTTTCCCTTCCCCTCCTCACAACAGACACCCTGTGAGGTGGGTGGGGCTGAGAGAGCCCTTTCGAGGACTGTCCTTGAGAGAACAGCTCTGACAGAACTATGGCTTGCCCAAGGTCATCCAGCAGCTGCAGGTGGAGGAGTGTGGAATCAAACCCGGTTCTCCCAGATTAGAGTCCGCACACTTAACCACTACACCAAACTGGCTTAAAGTGTCACAAAGGAGTCTCAAAGTGGCTTACAATCGCCTCCCGTTCCTTTCCCCACAGCAGTCACCTTGTGAGGTAGGTGAGGCTGAGAGAGTTCTGAGGGAACTGTGACTGGCCCAAAGTCACCCAGCAGGCTTCATATGGAGGAGTAGGGAAACAGAGTCCGCCAGTTATAACCACTACACCACTCTCACTCTGGTCTTTATCACAGAATAAAGGAACATTCCTAGAGCATCACTACAGGGAAACCATTTTTTTTCTTCCACTTCTCAGTTCTTCAAAGGCAGGGAAATAGGGCTGAAGGCAGGCAATTACCATGCCAATGTGGCAACACTTCCAGGTTTTTGCCAGAAATGATGTCACACTGTTGGCACACTATCATTCCCCCTCCCCCATCCCTGTCCCCTTCTCCTGCTGTTTGCCAACCTCAGCTGGCAACCACAGATCTCATCCATTTCCTGGAATTCTGCTAATCATACAGTGCAGCTAATTAGACGCCTCGACCACATTTGCCTAGGATCAAGCCACAGATTCCTGTGGAAAACCTACTTGCCCATTTGAATCTCAGATGTTATTCCTTCAATATGGCCATAGCACAATCACACTGCATCATGGATGTTGTAGTCTTTACGCGCGCACAGGCTATTCCTGCCATATGAGTCTTGCCCCGGAAAATGAAAATATTGTAATTAGAAAAAAGGTTAATATACCACACCAATAATATACCATCATTAGCTCTTATGCATACATGTTCATTCCTAAGAATGGACATGATTTGTAAGGGGTGTGTGTGTGTGAAACTGAATATTAAGAAAAGGAAGTCATTACAAGGACACACGATGCACAATCAGCCCCGTAGCCAGAAAACTTTGGTTGGTGGGACAGGGGTCAGGGTGCTGGGCCAGGGGAGCAGGAGCAGTAACTTAATTAGATTAAAAATTAGATTAGATTAGTTCCCCAGGAAGGTCACTTAGGGGCCTTCCTTTCCCTTCCAGAGCTGCCCTGCTGCTTCTGGGATCAGCTGTTAGGAGGGAAGTGAAACTGACCAGAAGTGGCAAGGTCACTTCCCTTTCCTTCCCCAGCCTCCCCACCACTGCAGGGGGCTAGGGAAGGAAAGAGAGAGAAGCAATGCCTTCTCTTGCTCTCTTTCCTTCCCCAGCCCCTCCCATGATGGGGAGGCTGTGGAAGGAAAGGGAAGTCATCCTGCTGCTTCTGGTCAGTTTAACAGCTGATCAGCGGGAGTGAAACTGACCAGAAATGGCATGGCAGCTTCCCTGGAAGAGCCTGCAAGGCTGCGGAGGGGCAGGGGTAAGGAGCATGGTGCAGTGGGGTGTGTGTGTGGTGGTCTGCGGCAGGGTCTGGTATCCTCCCAGGGTGGGGCAGGGCTCATCTCTGGTGGGGTTCCATTCCCAAATGCCCCACTGTGACTGTAGGCCAGCCAGTTCCATGCCTTCTTCAGCATGCATAGTCGTAACTATTGAGAAAGTCACATGGCTGCCACTAATACACATTCCATATATTCCTGACCATCCTTTGAGATCAAAAGAGGTTGTGTTCTCTGTCTCCTCCCCCCTTTTAGGAGGTGAAACAAGCAGCATTTAGAAGCAGGGCCTTTTTAGTTTTGGCACTTAGCTTCCACTGGATGGTTTTTGTTGATGATATATGCTGTCTTTGCAGTCCTGGATGAAGACCTATTCTCTCAGGTGTTGCGTGAGCTTGTTTTGTTTGGTCGTCCCCTCCCCTGTACTGCTATGTTTAGTAGATCTTAATTCTGCTTCCCCCACTACTTAATTGTGGGTTTAATGTTTTCTTGCTGTAGGAATTTTATTTATTGTTTCTGATCTTTTATATGGATTGATGTTTTATTGTTATGACTTGAATTTTTTTTGTTAGCCAGGTTGAGAACTAGTTTTCTCGTTGAGGGGCAAGATATCCATGTTTCCCATTAAATAAATGTGTATACCACATAAACAAATGTTCTGTGGTGGAATTTCTGGTTAGGACAGCATTTCCAAGCATCTGATTATGTATAGTTTCAGTGCTATGCAGTCAAAGCCCCTAGCACATGATTGTGACTAGGGATGGGCACGGACCAGAAAAACTGAGGTTCATATAGGTTCGCGGCTTGTGGGTTTCATGGACCACAGATCACGTTTCACAGACCTTTTTGCTTAACAGACGAGTTCATGGTTCACGTGGTTCGTGACTTAGGGATGTGGTAGAACACCCCCCCCACATACATGCTAGAGATGCCAAACTCAAAGTGACTCTCCTTTACCTGCCCTCCAAGATTAGATTTAGGGGGGCTGAGTTATGGCCACCCAAAGCAGATGTCCCCAGGAATTTGATCTCTGAGAAAATCACAGCTGCAGTTTCAGGAATGTGTCGATCCCTTGCAAGCTAGAGGCATCAAACTCGCAGAGGACCTCCCCAGGATGCCCCTTTGCCTGCCCTCCAAGTTGTGTGCAGACTGGCTTTGGTGAAGGGGAAAAGATCTCTCCCTAGGGTCCAATGTGCAACGGATGGAAGAGTGTGTCAAACACACACACACACCATGCAAGCCAGAAGCATCAAACTTGCAGAGGACCTCCCCAGGCTGCCCCTCTGCCTGCCTTCCAAGTTGTGTGCAGACTGGCTTTGGTGAAGGGGAAAAGATCCGTAGGATCCAGTGTGCAAAGGGGGGGAGTGTGTCAAAGGGCCCCCCTGCAAGCTAGAAGCAGCAAACTCACAGCGGACCTCCCCGGAATGCCTCTCTACATGCTCTCCAAGTTGTGTGCAGATTGGTTTTGGATTACAGCTCATCTCCAAATGCAGTCTGTTCCCATAGAACAGAATGTGAGCTCTCTTATTGGCAGCCAGAGCTGCCTCTCAGGCCTTGGTCTGATCCAGCAGGGCTCTTCTTATGTCAGCCCTGGCTAGTACTTGGATGGGAGACAACCAAGAAAGTCCAGGGTTGCTACACCAAGGCAGGCAGTGACAAACCGTTTCTGAACATCTCTTGCCTTGAAAACCCTACGGGGCCACCACAAGTCGGCTGTGCCCTGATGGCACTTTCCACCACCACCAAAGACTACTGATAATTGTTGCTCATCCTCATTTTAAAAAGTGTATCTGGAGCGTTCCTGTTTTTGTCCTCACAACAACCCTGCAAGGTGGGTAAGGCCAAGGCAAGGAGATGTGAAGCTATTTGGGCAAGTTGCTAAACAGCTGCAAGGGATTCTTGTAACTACATAAAATCCACGGATGAGTCTTGTTGAAAGAAATGGCAGTAGAGTGATTCTTTACAAATTACTGAGCTGCCTTTGTACCCTTCAATGGCCTGTTTGTTTGGCTTTAAAAAAAAAGTTCACAGGCTAGGTTCCGAGAAACTCACCTCTCCGTCCCAGGTGATACATTTTCTCAGGTTCTGTTATCCTGGCTACTTCAGTTCATAATTGATTCCCATACATCACCATTTGAGACAGCCAAGAGAAGATTACCAGGAGAAGATACAGACAAGCCAGGGCTATAAATTATAGTGACAGATTTAGTAGCAACTGGAGAGCTGTAAACATGGAAATAGGGATCGGGCTACCTTTCCCTCCTGCATCATTTTTTTTTTTATTAATAAAACGTAGCAACTCTCATGATGGTATAGATGAGATTTAACCATCTCTGGGAGAAAAAGGATATTGCCAGACTGACAGAAGAGGACCGCAGGAAAGAGGAGACTTATGGGCATGGGGAGGATACAGGAGAAACACAGAATGTATTTTACAGGCAGATGTTTAGATCAGATACGTGAGACGTCCGCTATCCAAACCCACAATATTACCTTATATGAAAAAGCATTTACTGACCTTAAGAAATGCATTTCCTTTCCAGGTCCAGATCTATAACACAGGTTATTATATAGGATGCTGGCTTTGGGTTGAGAAATTCCTGGAGATTTTGGGGGTGAAGTCTGAGGAAGGTGAGGTTTGGGGAGGGAAGGAAGCCAGTGGGCTATAATGCCACAGAGTTCAACATTGTCTGTTCGACCATGATTTGCTTAACAATGCGAGAAATAGCGGGATAAAACTCTCTATCCAGGACTCCAGGTGTGAACTGGATAAGTTGAAGTTTCTTTTAGCGGGAGTGGATTTTAATATTACATTGGGAGTTGCCGATTTCTTTTCTCAGTCGGTTAAGATTAAAAATCATTAAATTTTATATTATATAGACACATGTTTTAAATAAATTCCCTTCTTCTTTTTAGTCTTAGTGTGACACTGTTCGGAGTCGAATTGGCTGTAAGAGCAGTATCATTAAAATAAAAGTAAAGAGTCCACCTTCCAATGCAGCCGTCTTCTCCAGGGGAACTGAGCTTTGCCACCTGGAGATCGGTTGTTATCTGGAGGTTGGCAACCATAATATGACAACAATGTCCTCAGTCTCCTTCCATCCACCGGATGCTGTTCCTAGTGTTGCTTCCTCAGGGAAGTATGTGAACCAGGGGTCATTTCCTGCAGGAGCACACAGGAGCGGCGCTCCGGCAGTAAAGAGCCCATGCAACAAGCCCCACCCCCTGCTCCCAGCAGCCTTCAGTCAGAGCAAGAAGCAGCCAGGTAAGTTGCAGAGCTCCCCCCCGGCCCCCCGATCCAAAACAGTCCAGTGGCACCTTTAAGACCAATTTTTATTCAGGAACAAGCTCTCCCCCCCCTGGAAGGACCACCTCTCCCCACCCCCCCCCCCCATAGCTAGAAATCCAAAACAGTCCAGTGGAGCCTGAGCGGTGGGTGTTGCCTTCTGACACACTTCCGGTGATGCCAGGGGGTGTGGCATATGCAAATAAGTTATGCTAATGAGTTATGCTAATGAGCTCCTGCACCTCTTTTTCTACAAAATGACACCTGGTGTGAACAGTGGCACACAGCAGACAGTGGCAGATGACTATCTGACAAAGGAAGGCAGCAAAGAAAGAACCTGTGCCTCTTTCTATACTGGGTGCTGAGCACTGGTAGACAGCAAATGGTGCTTCTTAAATTTTTGCCTGTCTTTCAGATGGGGATATATGCATTTTGTTCTGTCGACTCTTTGAGAAAGCTGAATTAAAGGTCGACAAGTCCGTCAGAGTGCCAGTTTGGTGTAGTGGTTAAGTGCACAGACTCTAATTTGGGAGAACTGGGTTTAATTCCCCACACCTCCACTTGCAGCTGCTGGATGACCTTGGGCATGCCATAGTTCTGGCACAGCTGTCCTTGAAAAAGAGCAGTCTCTGTCAGAGCTCTCTCAGCCCCACCTTCCTCACAGGATGACTGTTGTGTGAAGGGGGAAGGGAAAGGGGTTTGTAAGCTGCTCTGTAAGCTTCTCTTCTCTTACTGAAAATATGCAAATGACTGCACTGATGCAATAGCCTCCTTATTACCCAATTTGACTTTTAAGGCATGGTATACATTTAGCATAATTTCCCCCCTGCCTCCCAAAGAGACTGAACTTGAGTCAGCATCCATCTGATTTCACTTAAGCCCTTGTGGTTGTCTTGTTTGAAGTGGTTCCTTTCCACACTGGCTCATCTCTTCTGAGTCGCTTGCCGATGGAAGGAGCTCCCACCCACGGATTCCCCCTTTATTAATGGGGAGGGAAGCAAGGCCCAGCTGGAAGCCCTTGGCCCTCGCTGGGGAAAGAACAGCAGGAGGCAGCGGAGGGAGAGAACTGCAAAGCTGCTGATTCATGCCTTTGGCTCTGCTGGTTTCCCGATGGGGTGGGAGGAGAGGAGTTGGCAGCTGGTTCGAGGAATGAACTCCCATTTTTGTTTTAATACAAGGAGAAACTTGAATTGTTCTACCTTGGTGGAAGATGGGGTGGGGGGGAACATGGGGGGATGCTACCAGTGATGGTGTGACATCACTTCCCGGGAAAACCCAAAAGTCAGGGCTATTTTTGGGCAGGAACGCACAGGAACGGAGTTCCAGCTGGCTCTTGAGTTGGCCACGCCCAGCAGGAACTCATTAGCATAATAGGCCACACCCAACAGCAGAAACTCATTAGGATTGGCTACATTAGGGGGGTGTGGCCTAACATGCAAAGAAGTTTAAAAACCCCTCTGGGTTTTGACAACAAGGTAAACAGAATAAGAAGCAAAAGGTGGGTGTGGCTGGATGACCACACTTCTCATAACATGGGGGTGTGGCCTAATAGGCTATTGAGCTGTGCTGTCAGGGGTGTGGCCTAATATGCTAATGAGTTTATGCTGTTGGGTGTGGCCTATTATTCTAATGAGTTCCTGCTGGGCTTTTTCTACCAAAAAAGCCCTGCCAAAAGTGATGTCTTGGCCCTCTAGGAATTGCCCTAAACTCTGTGGTTTTGCTATAGTGTTTCTGGTGATTCCTAGAGAGGACCTATGTCCCTTCTGGGTTCCCCCCAGAAGTGATGTCACACTTTTGGCCCAACTGTTAGGGTGTTTTTATATATATTAAAAATGTTCCTGCCATTGCTCCAAGTTGCTGTGGGAAAAGAGGGATGTATGCAGGAGGCCAGGGAACCCTTTGTAAGCATTATATAAAGCTATGAATTAAGTGATGTGGGTGGAGGAGTAGGTGTTGGGTGATAGTGAGATATTGAAAAAATGGTATTTAGCAGAGATAAGATAGTCCAGCAGTCCCGGTATAAAATAATTCAGACCATTGATAATATTTTAGATGTTACCAGATGTTTCTACCTGGCCTCATGAGCCCTAGTCCCCCCCCCAAAGATGGTATATATCTGGGGGGGGCAGTGGGGCAGTGACGGCCCCTAATCGAAAGCCTGGTGGAAGAGCTCCGTCTTGCAGGCCCTGCAAAGAAGTTTGTGCTACAAAAAAAGCCCTGGGTTTTGACAATAAACAAAGAAACAGAATAAGAAGCAAAAGGTGGGTGTGGCTGGATGACCACACTTCTCGTAACATGGGGGTGTGGCCTAATAGGCTATTGAGCTGTGCTGTCAGGGGTGTGGCCTAATATGCTAATGAGTTAATGCTGTTGGGTGTGGCCTATACTGAGTGTTTTCAACTTGTAATACCCAACAGTAGGGGATCAAAACCGGTCCTCCCAGAATAGAGTCCGCACTCTTAATCTACATCAAACTGGTTCTGGAGTCTTCTTACTTAAGGGGAGGGACTTAGCCTTTTTATCAGTGGGTCAAAAGTGAGGCTGAGTGGTTTAAAGTCAGAACCTAGCATCTTCCTTTTATCTAAATAAAATCTGCCAGAGAAGATGCTATCCTTTCCCCTTGGCTTTCTGACAACTAGTCTAAAAACAAAAGAAAGAGAAGAAGAAACATGCAAGGCACCCTGGTGTCCTGCTTATCTGGTCAAGTTGCTAGCCCTGGTAAAAAAAATAACAACAAATCTTACCCCTTAAACAGAGACTTAATGAGATGTTATTTTCCAGCTCTTAAGAAATGCATTTTTTTCTTTGGAGGTTTTAAATGAGCACAACCTTCACGCTGAGTTTTAAAAGTTTTTCCTCCCTCTCTGAGCAGAGAACAGGCAGGAAGGAGGGAGTCAGTTCAATTCTTTACGAGACTTACCTCAGCCCACCTTCATACAAATGCTAATAGATCTAGCTAGAGACAATTGGGTAGGCCACTCCCTCCTCACCCCAAGCAGGGAACAGAGGCTTGGTGGAATTAAGACTAGAATGATTTCAGGAAGAAATTTCTGGAGACTTCAGGAAAAGCTTCCTTGATCTGGCCTGACCAGCTCAGTGGGAGTGGAAAAGGAGAAGATAAAACTCCTTTTGTGAGTTCATCAGAACACACAAAACTCTTAACTGAGGTCTGGAGGAGGCATCCATTAGCCTTGTGCTGGCCTGGAAGAGCTGGAAGAAGCTTCAAGGTAATGGTGCCTCTCTAGAGATCTGCAACTTCCTAAACTAAGGAGCCTGTCCTATGTTTTAACATCTGATAGGACATATATAGAGAGAGGGACAGAGGAGTTGCATTATCCCCATTTCTTTTCAATTCCTTACTCAGTCAGGTGCTGTGCTAAAAATATGCTTGTGAACATTTTTCTTTAATAAATACTTCATAACTTTGGATGCTGGTAGTGGTTCTCTGTACCATATTGACCTCCACTGTCTTGGACACTCTATTTTAAAAGGAGTGCTGGGGGGAGGCAGTCAGTTGGCAACTGGCTATTCCTCTAGGGTTGCCCAAGGCAGTAAACAGTCCCCATGGTGACCAGGCACCAGGCAGCGGGAGACACAGAAGCAAGTCCTCTGAAATTGGAAGGTTAAGCTGGGAGTCCTCCTGACCCTCCCAGTGGGCAATTCCTACAAAGACCTGGTGGTGGTGGCAGGTTACCGGAGGGAAAATCCTCTCCAGGTGTTGGGAAAACCTTGTAGGGCAGGGTGAAACAGGTCCTGCAGGCCAGAGCAGGCCTGTTCTGCCACACCAACTAATTTTATTTATTGTTCTCCAGTCGCACAGTCAAGTCTGACTCTTTGCGACCCCATGGACCACATCACGCCAGGCCCTCCTGTCTTCCGTCGTGCTCCGGAGTTTGCTTAATTTCATGTTCGTTCCATCTATGACACTGTCCAACCATCTCATCCTTTGCTGTCCTTTTCTTCTTTGACCTTCAATATTTCCCAGCATCGGGGACTTCTCCAGTGAGTGCTCCCTTCTCATTTGGTGGCCAAAGTATTTGAGCTTCAGCTTCAGTATCTGGCCTTCCAGGAAACAGTCAGGGTTGATTTCTTTTAGGATTGATTTCATCTTCTTGCAGTCCAAGGGACTCTCAAGAGTCTTCTCCAGCACCATAATTCAAAAGAATCTATTCTTTGGTGCTTGGCCTTCCTTATAGTCCAACTCTTGCAGCCATACATTACTACCATTGCTTTGACCATGCGGACTTTTGTTGGTTATTTACCTCCTTCCTAATGAAAAGCTTCACCAGCCCATTTTTTTCCTCCAGGCTGTTGGCAACCCTATCATCTGGCCATCCTAAAGGCACTGATTATTAGTACTTAGGTTCACTTTAAACCACCTTTCCGTGCCTGAATAAATTACACTTAAAGCGGATCGGCATTCATCCTCTGCCACGGCACAATTACTCTTTGTTTTTTCCGCCCTGCTCAACCCTGAACTGACAACAGGAAAGGTCGTGCGGGTTAGGCTTAGCTCATTGCAAATGCCACAGTACATTATTGGAGACACAGAATATAATTGTCTTTTTACAAGTGGCAATTAAAGGGAATACCTCCCATCACTTCTGTTTAGAATTCAACATTGCTAATGTACTGGAAAGTGACAGATTACACCTAGGAAACACTAGATAACCCAAGCAACACTTGAACCCAGTTCCGGATATCCCTGCTTTCCATACTGAACAACAGTTTAACATCCATGAAGCCTAGGAAGGCAAAAAAGAAGAAGAAATTGCATGGTGATCCTTAAGAAATATTTCTATTCATTTATCCCAGTGCTTTCTGCTTCTTTTATTACTAATTTGCTTTTGGGGGGGTATTTTTTGCATTTGTGTGTGTATGTGCCCATGCTTGGATGTCATGGTGACCTCTGGCGACTCCTACTACAGCAGTCGTGAGGTCCTGGAGGAGAAATTTAGGCTGCTGGGCAGGAAACTTAGGTCCAGGACCTCCAAGGTAGCCTTCTCAGAAGTGTTACCTGTTCCACGCGCAGGGCCGGAGAGACAGGCAGAGATCAGGAGTCTCAATGCGTGGATGAGACGATGGTGTAGGGGGGAAGGGTTCAGGTTTGTTAGGCACTGGGATACTTTTTGGAACAAGAGGGAGCTGTACAGGCGAGACGGTCTCCACTTGTCCCGAGAAGGAACCAGGCTGCTGGCACTTAAAATCAAAAAGGTGGCAGAGCAGCTTTTAAACTAAATATTGGGGGAAAGCCGACAGGAGATGAAAAGTCTCTGGTTCGGGTTGGCTCATCTGAGAGAGGTGAGGGGGTACCGGTTGCTTTTCTACAGGGAGGTGGATTGAAATTGTCCACAGAGGCCATGGCTGGTGACATGGACTGCCGGACAACGACTCGAGATAGCAAGAGGAAGGATGCAGGCTTAACTTGTAAGGGAAATTCCAGGGCTCTTTTTGTAGAAAAAGCCCAGCAGGAACTCATTAGCATAATAGGCCACACCCAACAGCAGAAACTCATTAGCATATTAGGCCACACTCCTGACAGCACAGCTTATTGGCCCATTAGGCCACACCTCCATGTTGCCAGAAGTGTGGTCATCCAGCCACACCCACCTTTTGCTTCTTGTTCTGTTTACCTTGTTTGTTGTCAAAACCCTGGGCTTTTTTTGTAGCAGGGACTCCTTTGCATGTTAGGCCACACACCTCTAATGTAGCCAATCCTAATGAGTTTCTGCTGTTGGGTGTGGCCTATTATGCTAATGAGTTCCTGCTGGGCGTGGCCAACTCGGGAGCCAGCCGGAACTCCATTCCTGTGCGTTCCTGCCCAAAAATAGCCCTGGATCTGCTCCATCCGGCCCTTCAAATCCACGAACCTGGGGCCTTCTGCATGCCAAGCAGATGGTCTACCACTGAGCCACAGCCTCTCCTTAATGTGCACACATGGGCAGCCAAAGCTTTTCAGGGCATAAAGGTAAATAAGCATCACTTCTTAAATAACATCCCATTAAACTTCTGTTAAAGCGACGGAATGCGTTTTCTCCAGGGAGTTGGCAAACCTTTGCACTGCAAGCAGTCATTTGCAACTGCACTGACTTTTCTGCACAGCGTAACCCGGTTGCCAGGCATTGCTCTGCTACAGTCTCCCTCTCGTAATTCTCAGATGTGCTCCAGAAGGGGCCATGTGCACCGGACTCCACCTTGGCTCCAGCACAAAGGGAAGCCAACTTGTCTCCGCTGAGAGAAGGGGACAGTTGCGTATATGTGAGAAGCACCAACTGCTGGAGCTGGGAACAGAGAGAGAGAGAAGCAGAGGGAGAGAGCAATGACTTGGTTGGAGCATCCCCGGGGGAGAAGAAATTCTCTGTAGGAATCTGATGTGGAGCGGCAGAACTGCTAAGCTGTTGGAGTGCTTCCTTGCCTCCACCTGTGCTCTCCTTCTATATTTATCAATGAAGCAACTATTACAGAAACAGTAGAACAAAGTCTGAGCCTGGTGGCACCTTTAAGTCCAGTAAAGTTTAATTGAAGATATAAGCTTCCATGTGCATGCACACTTCTTCAGATACAATGAAGTATGTATCTGATGAAGCGTACATGCACACAGTGAAGCTTCTACCCAGAATTAAACTTTGTTGGTCTGCCACAGGAGGTGGTGGCGGCTACGAGCATGGATGGCTTCAAGAGGGAACTGGATAAATATATGGAGCAGAGGTCCATCAGTGGCTATTAGCCACAAGGTATAGATAGGAGCTCTTGGCCTGGGGCAAGTGATGCTCTGTATTCTTGGTGCTGGGGGGGGCAACAGTGGGAGGGCTTCTAGTGTCCTGGTCCCACTGGTGGACCTCCTGATGGCACCTGGTATTTTGGCCACTGTGTGACAGAGTGTTGGACTGGAGGGGCCTTTGGCCTGATCCAACATTGGCTTCTCTTATGTTCTTTATGTTCTTACGTAAGGTGTCACCGGACTCAAACTTTGTTCTGTTGCTTCAGACCAACATGGCCATCTGACAGCAATGCTGATTCTGTGAACTTAGGCAGATCATGAGAGGGAGGGCAGGAAGGGTTGAGTCAACGCTTAGTTCTTGTGGCCCTTTTTTACATGCCCAGGGAAATGCTGATCGCTACTTTGGGGTCAGGAAGCAATTTTTCTCCAGGCCACTTTGGCCGGAGATCTAGCAATTTTTAGTCATCTTCTGGGTGTGGAACAGGGGTCACTGGGGGTGTGGAGGAGGAGGTATTTGTGTATTTCCTGCATTGTGCAGGGGGTTGGAGTAGATGACCCCGGAGGTGCCTTCCAACTCTATGATTCTACCCACCTGAATCTATTTTCAGAAATGGCATAAGACTCCAGGGCTCTCTCGCCCACAAAGGGAACCAAACCAGGTAGGTGCTACCTTTGGGGTTGTAGACGTCCAAATGGGGCATACAGTTATCCTACAATTACATCCAATCTCCAGATTGCAGAGACCAGCTCCCCTAAAGAAAACGGCAGTGTCAGAGGGTGGACACTATGGCATTACATTCCCTCCTCAGGCTTCACACCCCAAATCACCAGGAATTCCCCCACTCAGAACTGACAACCCTGCCTAGGGGGGTAGGAACTTCCTTTAAAAAATATAACCCTGAGTCCCTCACTGTTTAGAGAATATGCATACAGGCCCCAGGTAGAATTGTAGCCATGGGAGGAAGTCACATGACAGCTCCCGACCTTTGAGTTCTCAGCTGGATGTCTTTAAAGAACCTGTGAGATGTTGGAATCAGTTGGCTGGAACACAGCAGGAAGAACCACTTTGATCCTTCTTCTGGTCCTTTGCACAGAATTAACTGGCTAAGTGGGAAGTCCTGTGCAGTTGATAAATCTGCAGTGAGAAAGCCCTGTAGGTAATCGTTGGTAGCCTCTGGAAAGTATAATAGGGCATCTCTCTATAATTTGTGTTGCTGCTTTTATTCGGTGTCCTTGGGAGCAATCCTGAATGGGAGTACCAGGAAGTCAGTTCCAATTCATTCTGTGGGGTTTACTCCTGTGAATGTGTTCTTGGGATTACAGCCTTTACCTTATTCACACCACTTATAAGCCTACCAAGATAAACTGTGGTTATTCTTGAGAAAAGAAGGCTTGTTCCAACTCATGCAATAAACTAGGATTTAAACCCACATTCTTCTGGGGGAAATGGCAGCCCAGGTACTGTCTGCAAGCTGAGTGGTACTCAAACTGTTAGGTGGGCCACCCATTCCACCTACCTGCCCCTAATGGGACTTGAAATTGCTTATGGCTGGACTGTGATCCCTAAGACCCTTTCCTGGGCATCAGCCCCACTGAATAAAATAGTATTTATTTATTTAAAGCATTTATTGGCTTCCTTTCTACCTTATAGGAACTCAAGGTAGCTTGTGGTATAAATAATGAAATACATAAAACCACTAGCTCAAACCAATAATTTAAAACTGCCAGTAGGCAGAAGAGCTAATCAGATGCCACCATGAATAAACTGTCTTCAGCTGCCTCCTAAAGATCATGACTGCGGGGGGCCAGGCACACTTCCCTGGGGAGGTTGTTTCATAACCATGGGGCTGCGGCAGAAAAGGCCCTCTCTGGTGTTGTCCCACCAGTTGAATGGGACACAGACACAAGTTTTAGCCATTACTAAGAGACAAGGCTTTACAAATAGCAGAGGAAAGAAGGAAAGCGAAAGGCAAAGGCGAAAAGGAAAGATTTACCCAACTGAACGCAGATTTCCAGAGAACAGCAAGGAGAGATAAGGAGGCCTTCCTGAATGAACAGTGCAAAGTAATAGAAGAAAACAATAGAATGGGAAGGACTAGAGATCTCTTCAAGAAAATTGGAGAAATCAAGGGAGCGTTCCATGCAAAGATGGCCATGATAAAGGACAAAAACGGTAGGGACCTAACAGAAGCAGAAGAGATTAGGAAAAGATGGCAAGAATACACAGAAGAACTATACAAGAAAGACCTCAATGTCCTTGACAAACACGACGGTATAATCACTGACCTTGAGCCAGACATCCTGGAATGTGAAGTTAAATGGGCCTTAGAAAGCATTACTAACAACAAAGCTAGTGGAGGTGATGGTATTCCAGCTGAGCTATTCAAAGTCTTAGAAGATGATGCTGTTAAAGTGCTGCACTCCATTTGCCAGCAAATTTGGAAAACGCAACAGTGGCCACAGGATTGGAAAAGATCAGTATACATTCCAATCCCAAAGAAGGGCAACGCCAAGGAATGTTCAAACTATCGCACAATTGCACTCATATCACACGCTAGCAAGGTCATGCTCAAGATCCTACAAGCTAGGCTTCAACAGTACGTGGATAGAGAACTACCAGAAGTACAAGCTGGGTTTCGAAGAGGTAGAGGAACGAGAGATCATATTGCCAACATTCGCTGGATTATGGAGAAAGCAAGAGAGTACCAGAAAAATATCTACTTCTGCTTCATTGACTATGCTAAAGCCTTTGACTGTGTGGATCACAACAAACTATGGCAGGTCCTTAAAGAGATGGGAGTACCAGACCACCTCACATGTCTCTTGAGAAACCTGTATAAGGGCCAAGAAGCGACAGTTAGAACCGGATACGGAACAACTGATTGGTTCAGCATAGGAAAAGGAGTACGACAAGGATGTATACTGTCACCTTGCTTATTTAATATATATGCAGAGTACATCATGCGAAATGCTGGCCTGGATGAATCACAAGCGGGAATTAAGATTGCTGGGGAAAAGATCAACAACCTCAGATATGCAGATGATACCACTCTAATGGCTGAAAGTGAAAAGGATCTAAAGAGCCTCTTGCTCAGAGTAAAAGAGGAGAGCGCAAAAGTGGGCTTGAAGCTCAACATCAAAAAAACTAAGATCATGGCATCCGGCCCCATCACTCCTTGGCAAATAGAAGGGGAAGTCGTGGAAGTAGTGACAGACTTCACGTTCCTGGGATCCCAGATCACCGCAGACTGTGACTGCAGCCATGAAATTAAAAGACGCCTGCTCCTTGGGAGGAAAGCGATGGCGAACCTAAACAGCATGATAAAAAGTAGAGACATCACCCTGCCAACAAAAGTCCGCATGGTCAAAGCAATGGTATTCCCAGTAGTCATGTATGGCTGTGAGAGTTGGACTATAAGGAAGGCCGAGCGCCGAAGAATAGATTCTTTTGAACTATGGTGCTGGAGAAGACTCTTGAGAGTCCCTTGGACTGCAAGAAGAACAAATCAGTCAATCCTCAAAGAAATCAACCCTGACTGTTCCCTGGAAGGCCAGATAATGAAACTGAAGCTCAAATACTTTGGCCACCAAATGAGAAGGGACTCTGGGCTCTTTACTGCCGGAGCTCCGCTCCTGCGCGCTCCTGTAGGAAATGACCCCTGAGTGACACAAAAGACTTCTGTCTGAAGCCCCGGATAGTTGCTGCCAGTCTTAATAGACAATACTGATTCTGAGGGACCAATAATCTGATTCGGTACAAGGCCATTTCCCGTGTGTTATGGAGTATCTCACCTCCTGGAGAACTGGTGAGCAGTGACACAAAAGACTTCTGTCTGAAGCCCCGGATAGTTGCTGCCAGTCTTAATAGACAATACTGATTCTGAGGGATCGATGATCTGATTCGGTACAAGGCCATTTCCCGTGTGTTATGGAGTATCTCACCTCCTGGAGAACTGGTGAGCATATGAGAAAGCCTTCCAGTTGGCGCTGAAAAGATCTTGGCTGGCTCACCAATAAATATTCCCTTCTCTTTGATTCTCTTTTCTCCATAGGTTTCTGCGAGCCCCCAATGAGGCTTCACTTCACTTAATGGTCTCTGGTTACAATTGTTTGCACAAAGTACCCTTGAAGTAGGAGAGCCCTGGGCCGGTTCAGCTGGGGCTAGGCTATGCTTCAATAACCTGATCATATCCAGATAGGGAATTGGCAGCATATTTCTTTCAAAGAGTATCTGGTGAGAATTGTTTTCCCCCCCCCTCCTTTCCCCCTCCTGTTATTTGTCTCAAAGCTACAAGTGCCCTTTTGATGGATGGTGAGTGAAAGACTGGCTGTCGCTCTTTGGTGATTTTTTTTTTTTTTAACGAGGAAGCAAAACCCTGCTGAGTGTGTCTGTCTCAGACATACGGCCGGGGGTGGGAGGCACATAACCCATTTAGCGTGGAAAAACGAAGTCTCTAAGGACAAAGGGAGAAGATTCGCAAAGCCTTCTCGAATGGGAAAATGACTGGTTTGGAGAACCTTAACTGTCTCAGCCTAATTGCTGTGGGAGGAACAAGAGAAGGAAGCTCTGCAGGGGCAGGAAGTCTCCAGAAGAGCCAGTCAGGAGACAGCAAGGACATAATTTGAAGTTGTGGGCTGGAACACTTTCCCTATGAGGAAAGGTGAAAGCGCTTGGGGCTCTTTAGCTTGGAGAAACAGCAGCTGAGGAGTGACATGATTGAGGTTTGTAAGATTATGCATGGGATGGAGCAGGTACAGAAAGAAGTCCTTGCCTCCCTCTCTCACAATACAAGAACTCGTGGGCACTCCATGAAATTGCTGAGCGGTCAGATTAGAACAGACAAAAGGAAGTACTTCTTCACCCAAACAGTGATTAACACACGGAATTCACTGCCACAAGAGGTGGTGGTGACTACAAGCATGGACGGCTTTAAGAGGGAATTAGATAAGCATAAGGAGCAGAGGTCCATCAGTGGCTATCAGCCACAAGGTATAGACAGGGCTTTTTTTGTAGAAAAAGCCCAGCAGGAACTTATTAGCATGATAGGCCATACCCAACAGCAGGAACTTATTAGCATATTAGGCCACACCCATGACAGCACAGCTCATTGGCATATTAGGCCACACCCCTGTGTTACCAGAAGTGTGGTCGTCCAGCCACACCCACCTTTTGCTTCTTATTCTGTTTACCTTGTTTGTTGTCAAAACCCAGGGCTTTTTTTTGTAGCAGGAACTCCTTTGCATGTTAGGCCACACACCCCTTGGGGCAAGGGATGCTCTGTATTCTTGGTGCTGGGGGGGGGCAACAGTGGGAGGGCTTCTAGTGTCCTTGCCCCACTGGTGGACCTCCTGATGGCACCTGGTATTTTTGGCCACTGCATGACAGAGTGTTGGACTGGATGGGCCACTGGCCTAGGGTTCCCAAGTACTTACCGTGATCCGGCGGGGGAAACATGCTCCCCGGCCGGACCATTCCTCCCTGTAACACACCATGCCATCGCCAGGAAGTGATGCTGGGCAGCGCTTTGACAATGGGACTGAAAACTTGATGGTACCATCGAGTTTCCAGCCCCATTGCCAGAGCATTGCCCAGCGTGACTTCCTGGCGACGGCATGGGGCAGCGCATCTGTTGTCCCTGCAGGAATGATCCTGCGAGGACGTCTGTGTCCCCCGCTGAATCACGGTAAGAACATTGGCTTCTCTTATGTTCTTATGACTGGAGAGACAGAACCAAGGTCCAAGGCTGTGATTGGTTTTGACATTTAAAGCACTACAAGCACAGCAAGGGACTGTGGCTCGGTGGTGGAGCCTCTGCTTGGCATCCAGAAGGTCCCAGGTTCAGTCCCCATTGTTTCCAGTTTAAAGGGTCTGGCAGGAGGTGATGGGAAGACCTCTGCCTGAGACCCTTGGGAGCCATTGCCAGTCAGAGCAGGTAATACGAATTTTGGTAGACCAAGAGCCTGACTCAGCAGAAGGCAGCTACTCTCCACTGAAAACAATCAGGTAGTAAATGACATGAAAGACCTCCACCTGAGAGAGGAGGAGGAGAGTTGGATTTATACCCTGCCATTCTGTTGGGTGATAGTGAGATATTGGAAAAAATGGAATTTAGCAGAGGTAAGATAGTCCAGCAGAGCCAGAGTAAAATAATTCAGACTGAGAGTCCATGTGTGATTAAAATATAAAGTTTTTACTAAATTCTAGCATGGGAAGGGTAACTGGGATGAAAATAACAACAGAGCATAATCGGCTACATCCTTACTCTACAAAGACAAAACTAGAAGAGAGAGATTATGGCT
>NW_015171582.1:88560-95850 GCF_001447785.1 Gekko japonicus | reverse complement strand
TCTTTCCCTTCCTCTCCCCACAACAGACACCCTGTGAGGTAGTTGGGGCTGAGAGAGCTCTTCAAGGACTGCTCTTGAGAGAACAGTTCTGAGAGAACTGTGACTGACCCAAGGTCATCCAACTGGCTGCATGTGGAGGAGTGGGGAATCAAACCCAGTTCTCCCAGATTAGAGTCCGTGCTCCTAACCACTACACCAAACACCAAGGATATGCTTGGACAACAACCCTGCAAGGTAGGTTCGGCTGAGGGTGTGTGACTGGATTGTTTGGGCTGTCAAATGTTCTGTGTATTTATTATTGTTTATTGACAGAATTGATAGCCCATCCTTTACCAGTTCCACCAAGGGGACACCCGTGCTTCATGCTTCTGGGTTTTTAGGCTTCCGGGCATTATTGTGTGGGTTTTAAAGGCCGTCAATGGTTTTATGAGTTTGTTAGTTATGTCATGGATCACCTTGAGCAGGCCTTTGAAGAGGCGACAGAAACACGTTTTGAATAAACAAGTAAACAAATAAATGAAGACTATTCTTGAATGGCTGGACCAGGACTGTGGTTTGGGTATTGAGCTACCACTGAGCCTGTGGTAGATCCCAAACACTGGAACATTCCTCTTCAGTTGGTGCCCCCAAATGCCTGTTCTCACTTCCTGTACAGGATCAACCACTAAGAGCTAACAGAGAGACAGCCTTAATTGAAAGAAAACATGCCAGCCAATCCAAGGTTAAAAGATGAAATAGCAAAGGCATTGATATTCTTTCCTTATTCTTTTTTTCAGAAATGCGGCCCAAGGGTAGGGGGGAGTGGGCAGTCTCATGACAAAGCTGTTATTAAATAGCCACCGTGTCAATCCAGAGTTTACACCCCCACACACACACTATCCTGTTCCCAGTGTCTTATTGGTATTTTCACATGGGATTCCAGGCAAGACCACTGGAGAAGGAAGAAGCAGTTGCATCTGGCGAAAGGAGTAAATCTGCCATTTCTTTTGTCAAGCCCGGTCAGTGTGTTTGTCCCAGGAGTGTTATAAGACAGACATGACCGAGCAGGTGGCTGTCATTGCCGTTCCGTGTGCGCAAGCATTTTCTATCCTGTGGATTACGATGGAATTTTACCCTCTCCCTCGAGAGACGCAAACATGAACCGTAAGCCTTTTCAGACCCTTCTGATAAGCCTTTCTATCAGCAGTTTCTCAGCCCGGTGAACCTGTTCTCTTGTTCTTAAAAAATAATAATAATAATAATAATGAGAAGGATGAGGAGGAAACAGGAAGCAAATGCAAGGGGGTTCTTTTGAACCCTGGCGGGCTGCCCGCCACACACAATTACAAGCTGCTATGAGTTTTGCAAGTCACAAATCCTGCAGGCCAGAACGGAGGGAACGGATACCAAAATGTGAACTCGTGTTGCATCGGGGACAGCAGAAACAATTGGAGGCCCTTTTACGTGTACTACGGATCTGTGTATGTACAAAAGAATTCTTATCACACATGAAAATAAACATGAAGCTGCCTTATACTGAATCAGACCTCAGGACCTCACGGGTCTACACTGACTGGCAGTGGGTCTCCAAGGTCTCAAGGTCTCAGACAGAGGTTTTTCACATCACCTACTTCCAAGTGGTTAAGACGCTGAACTGCAGAATGTGGAAGGTCGGTATTTCAGCAGTTCGAGGCCCGGGTGCCGCCTGATGGAGTGAGCTCCCGTCTCTAGTTCCAGCTCCTGCCAACCTAGCAGTTCGAAAGCAAGAAATTGCAAGTAGATAAGTAGGTACCACTCCGGTGGGAAGGTCACAGCGTTCCGTGCGCCTTGGTGTTTAGTCATGCCGGCCACATGACCACGGAAATGTCTTCGGACAGCGCTGGCTCTTCTGCTTGGAAACGGAGATAAGCACCACAACCCTAGAGTCGGACTCGACTGGCTTTCGAGCAAGGGAACCTTTACCTTTTACTTCCTGGTCCTTATAACTAGAGAGGCTGGGGATTGAACTTGGGACCTTCTGCATGCCAGGCAGATGCTGTACCACTGAGCCATGGCCCCTTCTCCTATCAGGTTCTGTTTATGCCAAGCCATACATAGCAGTACTTGATGGTAGTAGATCTGGTGTCTCCATCGTAGGCCTCCCATGCCCACAGTAAGGGTTCTCTGAATGCATCTCCTCATTCATTGAGGTTGCCAGGGTCCCCCCGGCCACCAGTAGGGGATGGGGGGTAGGGTTGCCAGATCCAGGTTGGGAAACTCCTGGAGATGTGGGGATGGAGCCTGGGGAGGACAGGGACCTCAGTGGGGTACAAAGCCATAGAGTCCATCCTCCAAAGTATCCGTTTTCTCCAGGGGAACTGATCTCTGTAGTCTAGAAATGAGCTGTAATTCCGGGGGATCCCTAGGTCCTCCCTGGAGGCCGGCATCTCTGTCAGCAGTAGCAGCTGGTAGTTCTGTGCCCTGTTGTTGGCACTCAATAGTAACTGGTTGGCCAGTGTGTGAGACAGGGTGGTGGAGTAGATGCACCACTGGTCTGATGCAGCCAAACTCTGATGTTCTTATGCTCTCCAGGAAGACTGTACCCAGGCCCCCGTTGCTGACCCTGGATTGGGAAATACCTGGATTGGGAAATCCACCATTGGGAATACTGGGTTGGTGTTGGGTGTTACGAGTCAAAACACTTCAGTATTTACAGGGTTAATGATGTTTGTTATGATCAACAGGAAGTCACATGTTTGTTTGTAACCTGCTTAGACAATAGAATGCCCGGGAATTTTGGAGCTAACTTGCTAGTCTGATTGGAAACCAATGTGTCAAGTATTTAGCATATTGGCTTCTCCTTCCTCTCTTTGTTTCTGACTGAGGAAGAAGACGCCGGCCATTCCCGTTTTACCTTTTAGCTGTAAGGATGTGGGCATATTAGCTCTTTGTTATTTTTATATCCTGTGTACCTTTTTCCCGTGTTAGGTTTATAGTAGACTTTTATATTTTAAACACACCATGGACTCAGTCTCTTAATACTCTGCTGACTTACTTAAAACAGTTGGGAAATACCCCATTGCTGACTCTGGGCTGGGAAATACCTGGAGTTCTTGGGAGTGGAGCATGGGAGAAGGCAGGGTTTGGAGAGGGGAGGGACCTCGTTGGTATATAATGCCATAGAGTCCAGCCCCCAGAGCAGCCATTTCTTCAGGGAAACCGATCTCCGTCATCTGGGGATCAGCTGTAATAGAGGCAGATCTCCAGGCAGAACCTTGAGGCTGGCAACCCTATTTGTAGCCCACTTAGGCTATGGTCACACAGTCATTCTGATTGGGTTTCACTGCTGTTCCCTCTCGCATTTAAAATTGCTGTTCGGGGGGGGGGAAAACCTGCAAGAACAAGGGAGTACGGTGAGTCCCAGTGGGAGTGGTGATTTGGCCATGTGTGATTTGGCCGGACATGTGCAAAGCCAATTTTTAAAAAAAAAAAAAAAAAAAAAAAACAACCACATGCCAAGTGGTGGCATGGCTATCTGAATGGTGCCCGGAGCCTCGTTGCGCGATGCAAGTGGTTCAGAGAGAGATGTGTGGTCCTCCCAACCCCCCAAAAAAATTCCCGATCAAATCTATAGTGGGAACAAATCGGGATAAGTTTACCGTGTGACCACAGACTTAGTCTGCCCAGCCCAACAGCAAGACAATGTGGCCTGCTTGGCTGTACCCCTCTCCCCAGATAGTTCATTTCCGAGAAGGCAACCAAACAGGACTTTTATGAAGCCTGTGATTACCGAACCTGGCTTTGTGATATTCTCCTCCCCCACCCGCCACCCCAAGTATATCTGCAATTAGTTTAAGGGACATCACACAATTAAAAAAAAATGACTTCCAGTCAATGCTCCCTCTAAGCTGTGGAGTCTTGTGAGCAATAATCCTACTCTGTGAGCTCCTGGCATTAAGGTTGTGAGCGAGCAGTTTGACTACTGCATCAATTTGTTTGCTCTGGAGCTAGCCTTCTTGAGCTGAGACAGAAACGTGTGAGCCGGAGGCTAAAAAACTGTGAGCTGGCTCACACCAACTCAGCTTAGAGGGAACACTGCTTCCAGTTCACTTTCATTCACAAAAGCCACGCCATGCCTTTCTTTTTTCTGGGGTGATTTCCTAGTTCGAAACTGCATTGGTGAGGATCCTAAGGAGCCTTTCTGTTGTGCAAACTGAATTTCGAGGAGCCCTAGGAGTTGAATTTCAGGGAATACAACAAGCTGTAGCAGAAAGCAAAAGGTTGGAAAGTCCTGTTCTGAAAACAGAGCTCGATGATATTGGCCTTCATCACTTCAATTGCAAAAATGCAGGAACACTGGGGCTCTGAATTGAGTTGAATGTTGTTGTTTCTGTTGTTATCGTCATCATTCTACAGCATTGTGTGTAGAATAGCCAGGAGATCCTAAGATTGTCTGGCAGTCAGAAGTTCTAGCTCTTTTAGGGTTATGAATGTGATTGTTGCTTAACCACCTACAACTGCCTTGTATTGAGTCAGACCATCTATTAAGTTCAGCAATGTCTAACTTGGGAGGGAAGGCAGCATGGTACAACCTGATCTTGTCAGATCTCAGAAGCTAGGCAGGGTCAGTACTTGGAAGGGAGACCACCAAGGAAGACTTTGCAGAGGAAGGCAGTGGCCAACCACCTCTGCTTCTCACTTGCTAGGAAAGCCCCTTGCTGGGGTCACCATATGTTGGAAGCTAAGCAGGGTCAGCACTTGGATAGGAGACCACCAAGGGTCTCAGGTAGAGGTCTTTCATGTCACCCACTACCAGATTATTTAAAAAAAAAAAACTGGAGATGCCAGAGATTGAACCTGGGACTTTTAGTATGGAACCAGATGATCAGCCATGGAGATTGTCAAGCCACAGTCCAGTTATGTTATGTATATAGGAGGAGGAGGAGGAGGAGGAGATTGGATTTATACACCACCCTTCACTACCCAAGGGAGTCTCAGAGCGGCTTACAAACTCCTTTCCCGTCCCCTCCCCACAACAGACACCCTGGGAGGTAGGTGGGGCTGAGAGAGCTCTTACAGAAACGGCTCTTTTTCAAGAACAGCTCTTATCAGAGCTACGGCTTGCCCAAGGTCATCTAGCCAGGTGCAAGTGGAGGAGTGGGGAATCAAACCCGGTTCTCCCAGATTAAAGTCCGAGCACTTAACCACGACACCAAACTGGCTCTCGAATATACTCAAATGTGTTTATTTGAAATCAAGCAACGATCGTGTGCCACAAATCCTAAATGTCTGGGAATCACTAGAAAGAGCTAGGACCCCATCCAGCTCAGCTGATGGACTGCCTTCAGTATGGCAGGTCTTCTCCAGTGTATCATTCCCTGGTCATTTTACCAGCCAGGACAAAAACGAATGGTGATTAGAACTGACCTCCCATCAAGCCATCACAATCTGCTCAGAAGTCCAATTGTTTTAGACCCGCATTTTAAGCCTTGTTCTAACGCCAGCCGCTAAAATAGATCTGTCACTGGCAGCGATATGAAGCAGATTTAGACCATTTTCTGAAAGGGATTAATTGAATGGCGCGCCTGTCTTATCCCTCCAGCTGGGCATGCGAGCAGCAATAGTAAAGCCAGCCATTTCTGCTGGGATTGGTAATTAGGTTTGCCTTGCTCGGAGGAGATTAATTTCTCCCCCCCGAACAAACAATTACAGCGCAAGACCTGTATCCACGGACAAACTCGGTCCGTGGATAGATTTCAATTAGAGAAGTTAAGCCATGCCCGACTTAGCCCATGTACAGAGAAAAGAAAGAGCGAGAGAGATAACAAACAGGATTATTAAATCACTCTTACAATCATGGAGACATCACCAGAGATTCTCAATTCACTTCCCCGCACCTGCAAGAAACAACAGAACAGATCAGTTCTCTCTTTTATTATCTTAATAACTGTACGAAAGGAAAGATTTGGGAGGTGCCACTTTCTTTACTATTTACTTCCTACTTTTTCCCCCCATAGCTGGTCTCTAAGACTTAAGCTAGACATTATTATATGGATTTCCAGGCTGGACTTTGAGCCCAGAGGCTCCTGATAATGATAATTTTTATAGACATGGAAAAAGTCAGTGCAAGATAGATGGAATGGGTTGGATTGTACCATTTCACTCCGCTAACTGAACCTCTGGCGAAAGAAACCTTCCTCTGGAAGCAAGACGCTCTTCCACTGATACAAGATAGGGATGGGCACAACCCCCCAACATTCTTTTTTGGTTCGGGGTGGTTCTTGAAATGAAACCCAAACCGAGCAAAAAATGCCCAAACCGAACTACCTGGTTTGGATCCCCCCGGGGGATCACCTGGGATCACCCAGGAAGGGTTAAATGTCTGGTGGAACACACTTCTGGGAGAGTTTGGGGCCTTGCGGGACTTGTTACAGTTCCGCAGGGCCTGCAAAACAGAGTTGTTCTGCCAGGCTTATGACTAAGGCCAGCGACAGGCTCCTTTCTGACAGGTTTCATCTAGGATTGGCCTCCCCTTCCTTCTTCTCTCCCCCCTTCCATTCCCCTTCCCTTCTCATCAGACAATTTATATTGCCCCTCCATAGGATTTTACATCACCTTTTAGCTGTATAGGGGATGTATCTTATGGATCTTATCGTACTTATTGTAATTATTATAATCTTTAGTGTATTTATTGTATTTTGTAACGTTTTAGAATGCTGCATGTTTTAGAAATTGTCCTGACCCCTCTGCTGGACCTCCTGATGGCACCTGGCATTTTTGGCTACTGTGTGACAGAGTATTGGAAAATAAATAAATAAACGGCAGTTGTGGGTCAAATTAATCCCCACTTCCTCCAAAACATGAAATGCAGCATTCCCATATCCAGACATCAGCTCGGACCCTACCTAGATTCCCGAAAGTGCAAGAAACGGGCAATTTACACCAATGGCTCTCCCACGGGAAATATCTGGTTCCCTTGAGCTACTTCTCTGGATGCCCCATCCTTCAGCAGCAGCAGCATTGGGGGGAGGGTGTTGTGGTTGCTGTGGGAAGGGAGGTGTCAGTAAAAATGCTCCTATTTGTGCACCCATGGGAATACAGCTTGGATGCAACCCACTATCATACTGGGTATTTCCCCACCAGTGGTGGCCAATGACATGGAATGCAAGAGGGAAAATGCATGGTGTGATGACATCAGGACATGGGTAAGTTTCTGTGGACATTACAGGGGGTGGGTGGACAAATCAACACAGAGGGTAGCTGTGTTCGTCTGCAGTAGAACAGCTATATTTGCATCCAGTAGCACCTTAGAGCCCTGACCTGGATGGGGCA
>NW_015171582.1:82975-85965 GCF_001447785.1 Gekko japonicus | reverse complement strand
ATTTTTCTCCCAGCATGGGCTCTGATGCTGTAAGATATTGACTAACATCACAGTCCTAGGCAGACTTACACCCTTCTAAGTCTGTTGAAGTTAATGCACTTAAAAGAGGACAACTCTCTTTAGGATGTCATGGTAAATGATGTAGGATAAAGTTCCTGTCACCTGTGGTTCCTGTTTTTCTTTAAAAGTAGACCTCATCCCTGCTTTCTTTATTCATAAATGGGAGGACTTATGCTTGAGGACAACTCCACTGATTCAGAAAAAAGTTTCGTGCGGTCCTTGTATTTTTCTGTTAGCTGCCTCTCAACGCACTCATGTTTCCTCTCCGCCCCACCCCACCTGCAGTGTAAGAGGAGGAAGGTAAACATGTTGGAAAACATAGAGTTTGTACAAGGGGATTCTGAATTTCTGAGCTTTACTTCATGTGCTGGATGAAGTTTGAAGTCACATCTAATTGTTTTATGGACCACTTCTCCTAACCTTGATGTCAACCGAACTGAGAAAGCGGCAACATTCGCACACATGTTCAAATGAATATTTGATGTTCTTGCTGCTAGACACTGCAGATTTGCAATGTTCTCCGTCTTCAGTCACAAGACAGCTGAAGCCTGTTAGAAACATGGAGGGCACCTCATAATCGCTCCATTAGTCTAAATAGCAAAACGGCCGAAACCGAACATTAACCCCTCAAAACACCTCTTGTCCTAGAACAAATCAAATACTTGAGGATTATATGATCATTTTAATTCAAGAGTTTTGATGCAGGAATGAAATTACTAGAGATGCCCAATTACCTCCTGTTCAGTTGGAGAACTATCCACCAGTTGTAATCAACACAGCTGAATTTTTAACAAAATGTTTGCCTGGGTTTGTACAGTTTATGTGTTTGTGCAAAGAAACTCCAATGACGCATGCTTCTTTCCCATGGCATCCCTTTGCTTCCACGACTTCTTCCCCATTTGCTGTTCACTGCGTTACTCAAATGCACAAAATACTAACATTTCATGCTTGAGTGCCTTACAGATGTGAAGTGTCTGTGCCTCTTTCGGCTGCCTGACTTGGTGTTCCATAATGGCAAAGGCAGGCGAATTGTTCAGATACAGAATAATTCATGCATGTGCATTGTCACCGTGCCTCATGGGCATTGTAGTGTTTTTTTTTTAATGCACTCCCAGTGTAGGTCATTTCAATGATGTGTCCTGACTCACAGACACAAAGCAGGGGGAATTGCCAGTGATCTCTGCTCGAAAAGTAGGTCACTTTAATGACCCAACCATGACCCTTGGGGATTCATGCCTTTGCTATTCAAGAAGATTTTACCCAGTGATTGCATAGGCACAACATCAACCATAAGGTACAAACACATAAATTACAAATGTAGCTCGTCTACCAAGGTATGACTTAACCATGTCCCCAGAGCATATGCAGAAGCTTATGCAGGACGTCCTGTAGAAACAGCTACTGTGCAAGCTGTGCAGAGACTGATCAAGAGTTGTAGTAGATAACTCACTGAAAATGTCGAGACAGTGTGTGACTGCGATAAAGAAGGCCAATGCTATGCCTGGGGATTATTAGGAAGGGTATTGAAAACAGCTCAGCCAATATCATAATGCCCTTATATAAATCAATGGTGCAACCTCATCTGGAATACTGCGTGCAATTCTGGTCACCCCACCTTAAAAAGGATATTGTAGCTTTGGAAAAAGTGCAGAAAGAGGCAACTCGAATGATAAAGGGGTTGGAACACTTTCCCTATGAGGAAAGGTTAAAGCGCTTAGGGCTCTTTAGCTTGGAGAAACGACGACTGAGGGGTGACATGATTGAGGTTTATAAGATTATGCAAGGACGTCCTTCTTCACCCAAAGAGTGATTAACACTTGGAATTCACTGCCACAGGAAGTGGTGGTGGCTACAAGCATGGACGGCTTCAAAAGGGAATTAGATAAGCATATGGAGCAGAGGTCCATCAGTGGCTATTAGCCACAAGGTATAGATAGGGACTCTGGGGCAAGTGATGCTCTGTCATCTTGGTGCTTGGGGGGGTCAACAGTGGGATGGCTTCTAATGTCCTGGCCCCACTGGTGGACCTCCTGATGGCACTGGTATTTCTGGCCACTGTGTGATACAGAGTGTTGGACTGGATGGGCCTTTGGCCTGATCCAACATTGGCATCTCTTATGTTCTTATGTTCTTAAGCTCAAAGTACCTTGAGAAGCTGTGGCTCAGTGGAAGAGCCTCTGATTTGCATGCAGAAGGTCCCAGGTTCGATCCCCAGCATTTGCACCTAAGAAGATCATGTTGTGTGGGTGATGTGAAAGACCTCTGTCTGAGACCCTGGATTGCTGCTGCCAGTCTGAGTAGACAATACTAACTGTGATGGACCAGTGATCTGATTCAGTGTAAGGCAGCTTGATGTGTTCATGTGACATGCATCTGATTCAAGCACTGAGCAAAACATTGATGTGATCCAGCAAGGAACTTGACTCACATGTCATGAGCAAGATGAGGCAGCTGATTTTATTATCTAGGGTCCTGATCGCAGAATTAGCGGCGTGATAGGCACGAATGCCAGGCGGATTTTAACGGTGCGATCACACGGGAACATCTGACTCAAGCGCTGAGCAAAACATTGATGTAATCCAGCAAGGAACTTGACTCACATGTCATGAGCAAGATGAGGCAGCTGATTTTATAGGGTCCTGATCGCAGAATTAGCTGCGCGATAGGCATGAATGCCAGGTGGATTTTAAGGGTGTGATCACACGGGAACTTCTGGCAAGCATCCTGCACCTGTCGGCAACCCGTCTCACTCTGCTGAAGAAGCGGAGTTAAAAAATACTGGGGAAAGTCCAGTATCAAATGGGTTGCTACGGGTCACAGACGGACTTTCCCCTGTGTGATCGCTCCAGTGCACTCTCATGGCCTCGGGATGGTCCAATCATGCCGTTGTTTTTTCCCCCTTCCCTGTAGGAAGCCCTCAGTGTGGAGAT
>NW_015171582.1:78102-82138 GCF_001447785.1 Gekko japonicus | reverse complement strand
GCAGTGATCTCGGATCCCAGGAACGTGAAGTCTGTCACTACTTCCACGACTTCCCCTTCTATTTGCCAAGGAGTGATGGGGCCGGATGCCATGATCTTAGTGTCAGAGTAGACAATGCTAAATGGGATAGAGTAGTCGTCTGACTCAAAATAAAACAGCTTCATTTGTATACCTGCAGGACTGCTTCTCCCAGGGTATCCTCTGTGATGCTGCAGTTCCTCCAAGTATGATCTGTCCCGTGTACCATATTTTATTTACATCATTTATAGTCCACCTTTCTTATTTGGACTCAAGGCAGATTACACAAGAGTGAGTCAATACAATCAATGAACGGGACATTCAATAAATGATGCAATAGGATTCGGGTTATAGAACCAACCAGAAGTTTAAAAAGAAAAACAAAGCAAAGCATAAGTATTAATATCACTCATTAAGTGATGCAGGAGGAGGAGCAAAATGCAGGAGGAGGAGGAGGAGGAAGAGAGATTAGATTAGTAGAAAAGGGAGCGGTGGCGCAGGCGGCTAAACGCCTGCAGTAACAACAACGAACAGCCACTATGGCTGTTCGAGACCCACCGTGGCCGGGGTGAGCTCCCAGCCCTAGTCTTAGCTTCTGCCCACCCAGCGGTTCGAAAGCAAAAGTAAAATGGAGCAAGTAGATAAATGGGTACCTGCCCTTAGAGGGTAGGGGGCACCCTCCTCTGTGAGGTGTGTGGTGTGGTGGAGACATCAGCAGCGGCGGCGATGGCGGCAATGGCAGTGGAGCGGCGGCGAGACGATCCCTGGTAGCCAGTGGAGAGCAACATTGTGCGGTGAGACCCAGCGGAGATGGAGGTGGAGTCACGGAGGAGCGCGGTGACGTGGAGGCGCAGGTGCGGCGGAGCCGAATGCAGACATAGGCCAGGCCGAGACTGACACGGGGCCACGCGCCAGGAGACCACAAGCTGGAGGACCTGCTCCTGAACACTGGAAAGTGGAACGCCGACCCCAAAATGGGCCACCTGAAGGAAGAAGAAAGCCGGAAGAACAACTAGCCCGCCACCTGGGTGCCGGTAGGTAGCCCCACCCCCTGTACTATGTGGCTGTAGATTAGGAGTAAATTTGCACTTGCAACCTGCCTGTAAACCGCTCTGAGACCTTCGGGTCAGAGCGGTCTATAAATTGAACGTATAAATAAATAAATTTATACCCCACTCTTCACTCAGAGTCTCAGTGCGACTTACAATCTCCTTCCCTTCCTCTCCCCACAACAGACACCCTGTGAGGAGGGTGGGGTTGAGAGCACTCTGAGAGAACTGTGACTGACCCAAGGTCACCCAGCAGCTGCTTGTGGAGGAGTGGGGAATCAAACCCAGTTCTCCAGATTAGATTCTGCCACTCTTAACCACTACACCAAACTGGCTCTTGCAGATGTGCTAGGCCAGTCGTAGTTCACACATGAGGCTTTTCTGTGGTGGGGTCCCATATTGTTAAGTTTTAGAAGCTTAGGTCTCACAAGGTAGCTGTGTTCAGGAGGACTTTTGACTGATGTTTTTAACTCTGAGGTTCATCTATATGTGATGTGGTATTTTGGGTATTTATTAACATTTATCATGCATTTTTTTAATGCATGGAGTCCACTATGCAGAGAAACAGTTTGATCATGGTATGTACAAATGCTAATCACATTCATGTCAACACATGAACACGTGAAGCTGCCTTATACCAAATCAGACCCCTGGTCCCTCCAAGTCAGTAGTGTCTGCTCAGACTGGCAGCAGCTCTCCGGGGTCTCAGGCAGAGGTCTTGCACATACACCTACTGTCTCATACTTTTTAAACTGGAGATGCCGGGGATTGAACCTGGGACCTTCTGCCTGGCAAGCCGATGCTCTACCACTGAGCCACAGCCCTTCTCTCAATGTTTGCTCCATCCCTAGACACAAGCTCCCAAAGGGATACTTCCTAATGACTGGTGCTTTTAGGCTTGCCTTCAACTTCCTTTCCACTCCTCCTGCTTTTGCATATGAAGGTGGCAGGAAGGGCCATCAGGTCCCAACCGTTGGGCTTTCAAGGCAAGAAAGAAACAGAGGTGGCTTGCCATTGGACTGCCAAAGGGCTTTTGACAAGGTGCCTCACCAAAGAAGAAGAGAATTATTATTATCTATATACTAATAGCTAAAGGCGCCCCCTGCGTGCGGATATCTAAATCCGCACATCGGGGGCACCTGGGGGGCAGGGAGATTTTCCTGCACACTTGGGGCAGTCCCCAGGTGTGCACAAAAATCTAAAAAGTTGGGGGGGAGGGGCGATATTTAAATCCCCCCCAAAAGTAAAAGAGCCTTCCCTGCACATGCGCAGGGAACGCTCTGGGAACTGCGGCGGGCTGGCGGTTGGAAGCCGCTCAGGCCTCGCCGCAGGAGCAGGGGGAGGGAGGAGGAGATCAACAGCAGCGAGAAGATAGAAGAGATTGGATTTATACCCCGCCCTTGACTTGGAGTCTCAAAGCAACTTACAATCACCTTTCCCTTCCTCTCCTCACAACAGGCACCCCATGAGGTAGGTGGGACAGAGAGAGCTCTTTCCAGGACCGCTCTTGAGAGAACAGCTTTGAGAGAACTTGTGACTGACCCAAGGTCACTCCAGCAGCTGCATGTGGAGGAGCGGGGAATCAAATCTGGCTTGCCCCCACACTCTTAACCACTATACCAAACTGCCTCTCCAAGGACTCCTTAGTAGTCATGGGATAAGCGGACGGGTCCTCTTACAGATTGAAATTTGGGTCAATGACAGGAAGCAAAGAGCAGGAATCAATGGATCGTTGTCTCAACGGAGGGAAGTAAACAGTGGGATCCCACAAGGACCAGTACTGGGACTGGGACTATTTAATTTGTTCATAAATGATTGGCGACGAGGGCTCTTCTTATGTTCTCATGCCCTGGCCTGCCTCTGAATAGCAACTCAGGACTTCCTTGGTGCTCTCCCATCCAAGCCCTGACCAGGACTTACCCTGCTGAGCTTCTGAGATCTGACCAGATCAGACCAGCTTTGGCCATCCGGGTCAGGGTCTTTTGCATATATACAGCCACGGAGTTCGGCCAGAGTTCAGTCTAGGCAAGAGAGAGGATTTGCCAGATTTTTTTTTTTTTTTGCATCAGATTCCTTTTCCAAGCAGGAGCAAATGGGTTGACTGGAGCCAGCTGTGACATCAAAAGAAGCTCCGTTTTGAAATGAATTGTGGGAAGAGGGTTCCCCCTTCGGCAGGGTTGGCAAAGTTCAGCCAAACCGGCGTGAAGAGACCGAGCTCCAAGCGAGTGAGACGAGAATGTGCACACGTATGTAACGGAATCCAACATAAGAGGAGAAGGACTTTTTTTGCAGTTATATCAGAAGGGTCCTGCTTTGTTTTTTTTAGAGGGGGTGGGAAGACAGTGAAAAATCAGAACAGGGCTTGGATGATGAATACATTCCTTCTACTGACGTTTCCGAGGCATTTTGGGGGGAAACAGCTGACGGATGTGCAAGTCAGCTGTGGAAACAGGGCAAAGAGTTTGTAGCAATTAAACGGAATAGCAATCTGGGCTTCGTAAATACCACGGATTGGTACAGGTTGGCTCTCGTGGCCCTTTCTTACATTGCCCAGGGAAATGCCAATTGCCACTTTGGGGTCAGGAAGCAATTTTCTGCAGGGATCCTGCAGGGGTTTGGCCAGGGGTCCTGGAGGGTTTGTTTGGGGGTTTTCTGCCATCTTCTGGGCACGGAGCAGGGACCACTGGAGGTATGGGAGGGAGGGAGTTGTGAATTTCCTCCATTGTGAGAGCCAGTTTGGTGTCGTGGTTAAGTGCGCGGACGCTAATCTGGGAGAACCGGGTTTGATTCCCCACTCCTCCACTTGCACCTGGCTGGATGACCTTGGGCAAGCCATAGTTCTGGCACAGCTGTTCTTGAAAAAGAGCAGTTTCTGCCAAGAGCTCTCTCAGCCCTGCCTACCTCACAGGGTGTCTGTTGTGGGGAGGGGAAGGGAAAAGGAGTTTGTAAACCCCTCTGAGACTCCTTTG
>NW_015171582.1:66760-77848 GCF_001447785.1 Gekko japonicus | reverse complement strand
GGTTGGGAAATTCCTGGACATTTGAGGGGTGGAGCCTGGAGAGGGTGGGATTTGAGGAGGGGAGGAACTTTGGACTGGTGTAATGTCATAGACCCCACCCTCCAGCCATTTCCTCCATGAGAACCACCATTGCCAGCCTCCAGGTGAGGACTGGAGATCACCCAGAATTACAACGGTTGTCCAGGCGACAGAGATCAGTTCCCCTGGATAAAATGTCTGTTTTGGAGGGTTGAGTCTATGGCATCATACCCTGCTGAGGCTGCTTGCCACCCCAAGCCTCACTGTCCCAAGGCTCCACCCTCAAATCTCCAGGAATTTCCCAACCTGGATCTGGCAGCCCTAAGGTGAATTTATTGTGATTCCTGGACCGCTGCCACTGCTGCTGCAGGGGGAGAGGAAGCAGGTGGGTGGCTAGGAGCACTGCCACCACTGCTGCTGCTGCTCTGCAGAGTGGGGGGAGAAAGCAGGCAGGAGGCTGGGAGAGTGATGGGAGCAGAAAGAAAGAATGATTGGGTGGGGGCAGAAAGAGAGAGAAAGAGTGATGAAGTGGGGAGGCAGAAAAACAAAGAGAAAGATGACAGGTCAGAAAGAGAGCGGAAGTCACATGCATGGAGGAGAAATACAGAGTAAGAAAAGGGGGGAGGAGGGGAGAAATAGTGTGAGAGAGGTAGGGGTCACCTGTGTGTGCGGATACCTATTTCCGCAAATCAGGGGCACATGGAGGGTAAAGAGACTTTTCTGCACAATTGAGGCACTCCTCAAGTGTGCAGAAAAATTAAAAATGTTTCAAAAAGTATATGGGGGATACTTAAATCCCCCCCAAAGTAAAACTGTGTTCCTTGCACATGTGTACTTACTGTGCTGTGGGAAAAGCAAATAACTGCCCCCATCACTGCCCATGCCAGTGCTAGGGCCGCCGGGAAAAGCTGTTGGAGCCACAAGGTACCCCCCATGGCAATACCCATCCCAGCCGCTGCTCGGCCTATTGCACCAATACTCATCCATGTCGACGCCTCACTGTAGCTATGTGCCTGGCCAGTGGTGTCCAGGCAACACTCTGGTATTTGGGCAAAAACTCTATGGTAAAACCAGCTTCTACCACTGACGTTTTGCTCAAATACCAGAGCATTGACTGGACATCGCTGGTGTGATGACATTACTTCCTGTGTGGCACCAACCATGAGGCCTAGGCTTTCTCCTTCGTAAGTCTTCCCTACTGGCCAGCTGTACGGTGGCTCGGGGTATGGCCTGGTGGGGGGGGATCCCCACCTCCATGGGGGGGGGGTCTGGCAACCCTATGCAACACCCCCATGATGATTGGTTTATCTGTTTGTGTATTATCATTTATTTATTTACACACCACTTCTACAATGGATCTCAGGCAGCCTCCAATGCTTTTGGTAAAACCTGAAGGACCGTCTCCTCTCATATTGTCCAGATGTGACAGCTGGGTGTTGTTTCAGCTCCCCACCCACTCGTCACACCTTCCCGGAGCAGTGACAGAGTTAATTTCATTAAAGCATGGGTTTACAAGTGGTCAGTAAGGCTATTTTAACAAATAAGTATGCTGGATTACATGCTGCTATTACAGAGGAGGTAAAATAGGAATATGAGGTAACAAGGGGAGACCCGCAAGAAACTTGCAAGGAGGGGACATTTTGCCCATCTTTGCTTCCCTCTTCCCCCTTCTCTGTGAAAGTTCCCTCCTATGGTTTTCCCTCGGATGGTTGTGGCCCCGCCCCCAGCGTGCCTGCGTCACTTCCAGGTGACGTAGATGCAGCGCGCGGGCTCCAGCCGCCAGCCGGGAGTCCCCCGCTGGTGGATGGAGCGTCACTTGGCAACCCTAGCTTCTCCTCTCATCCCTTCTGTGTCAGCTTTCCTCCCTACCCCCTTCTCTAGGTATCCTTTCTTACCCCCTTTCTCCTCTCACCCCTTGTATGTCCACTGACATACCCAGCCCTTCTCAGACAATGTCCTCTTTCCCCCACCCCTTCTCAGTCTGCCCTTCTCTTTCTCTCCCCTCTTTCTCTCTTTCCTCTCCCCACAGTCTCCCCCTCTTCTGCCTCCCTTTCTGTGGCTTCGTCCTTGTGTTTCTGGCTGTGGGGTGGCCACTGACTTCCCATCCAGCCCAGGCCCCCTAACTTTCAATTTTTTGTTTTATTTATGGCACTCATTTGGGTGTGTGAGGGGGTGCCCCTTGACTTATTTAACTACCCCCTGAATTAAAAAAAATCCTGGCTACAGGCCTGCCACCAGCATGATGATGTCACTTCCTGTGCAATGCCGGCAAAGAGGCGTGGGCCATTCTCTTTCTCCCTGTAAGTCCCCCCCCCCATCCCCCACCTATTGCCAGGAGGGTCCTGGCAACCCTAGTGTCACATTATCAAGTGCCAAAAGTAGCCTCGCCCATTGATTTTGATTCTGAGCACAGTGTCCTCATGGCATCTCAATCTGACCTTGTTCTATCCCGTCTCAAGGCTGGAGTCTTGGTGATCACCTTCTTCCATCTGTTTTTCCGATATGTGAAGAACTTTGAGTGAGGCCCTGGTCTGCCTTCTGCCTTTAGGCCACTAGGAGCATGACCCTTTGGACTATGGTGCCCTCACTCTGGAATGAACTTCATTCACGTGACCATAGAGATTTTGCCTTAGTAATTTTCGAGAGAGCTAAGGTATCTTTATTACACCAGACTTTCAAGATGATTCACAGACAGCAGTCTTATACTCCTCAATTGGTCTGAGTAGCTTTTTAAAGACTGTTTTGATCGGCTGGTTTTATGGGTCTGTTTTAATTGAATTGTTCTGGTCTGTCTTTCGTGAGCTGCTTCAGAGACTATATGAGGGTTAAAACCTAGGAGAGACAACGAGCAAATCTACAGATGCCTACTATCCTACCAGCATCTAACAAGAAGAGTATTAGGTTGCTCTGGAGTGATTTTATTTGCTGCTGCCATCTTCTTTTATTTAATTGGTTTTAATTGTCTATTTATTGTTCTGTCTTTGTTGTGACCTGCCCTGAGCCCATCATGGGATACAGTGGGATGAAAATGCAATAAATAAACATCTCAGAGATCAAGATTACATTTGCATATGCAAATGATATGTTTTATGCAAATAAGCAGTGGGTGAGGTAAAAAGGTAAAGGTAAAGGTTCCCTTGCTCGAAAGCCAGTCGAATCCGACTCTAGGGTTCCGGTGCTCATCTCCGTTTCAAAGCCGAAGAACCAGCGCTGTCCGAAGACGTTTCCGTGGTCATGTGGCCGGCATGACTAAACACCAAGGCGCACGGAACGCTGTTACCTTCCCACCGAAGCGATACCTATTTATCTACTTGCAATTTCTTGCTTTCGAACTGCTAGGTTGGCAGGAGCTGGAACTAGAAACGGGAGCTCACTCCGTCATGCGGCACACTTGGGTCTTGAACTGCTGAACTACCGACCTTCTGCAGCCTGCAGTTCAGCGTCTCAACCACTTGAGCCACCGCAGCTCCTGTGAGTGAGACAATATCCTAAAAGCCACATTTTGAACCAACTCAAGTTTCTGGACCACTTTCAAAGGCAGCCCCGCATACAGAACATTCTAGTAGTCTAAACTTGATTTTATCACAGCATGGGTCACAGTGAGAAGATCATGCTTTTCAAGGAAGGGCCATAGCTGGCATATCAGCTGAAGCTCCCAAATGGTTCTGTGTGCCACGGAGGAGACCTAAGCCTCCAGTCATAGGCAGGGATCCATCAGCACCCCAAAGCTATGACCCTGCTGCTTCATGGAGAGGGCAATCTCCTCCAGAACTGGCTGATGCCATAATTCTCAAGCAGTGTCTCTCTCAACTAACAGCCCCTCAGTCTTGTCTGGACTAAGCTTTGGCTTACTGGCCCTCATCCATCCCATGAGCACTGGGACTTCCACAGGCCCAGCTGTCAAGGAGAGAGAGAGAGATTGGATTTATACCCTGCCCTTCACTACCCATAGGAGTCTCAGAGTGGCTTACAATCTCCTTTCCCTTCCCCTCCCCTCCCCACAACAGACACCCTGTGAGGTAGGTGGGGCTGAGAGAGCTCGCTTGAGAACTGCTCTTGAGAGAACAGCTCTGTGAGAACTTGTGACTGGCCCAAAGTTACACCAGCAGCCCTATGTGGAGGAAAGGGGAATCAAACCCAGTTCTCCCAGATTAGAGTCCTCGCTCCTGACCACTACACCAAACTGGAGAAATAGATGGGTTTGTCATCCACATATACACATGAAGCTGCCTTGTACCGAATCAGACCCTTGGTCCATCAAGGTCGGTATTGTCTATTCAGACTGGCAGCAGCTCTCCAGGATCTCAGGCGGAAGTCTTTCACATCACCTACTACCTGGTCCTTCTTAACTGGAGGTGGAACTGAACCTGGGACCTCCTGCATGCAAAGCTGAGGCTCTTCTGCTGATCCACAGCTCATGTTGGTGGCATCTCACTCCAAATCTTGGACAGCCACTCTCGGTGCTTTCAAGTAGGCGTTGTGGCTGTTTTATGACTATGCTGTTAGTACAGAAAGTACTGTGCAGACGTTCATAGGTTATTATGAAGAGGTTCCTGCCTCCAGGGGACCTACAATCTAAAATAGTCAAAGGAGAAAGGCATAGAAGAAAGTGAGGAAGATAGAAGATGAGTGAGGATTGACCTTCATGAACTATGTTCTCAGTTTGGGAAAGAGAATTCAGCGACATCCAGGTAGGAAAAGTTGGCTTTGAGAAGTAATTGGATCCCCTTTGTGCCCCTTATGCAGCCTTTTCTCTTGAGAGAGCCCAACTGGTGTCAGTGGGAAGGAATTGACTGCCATAGGTAGATCAGTACGAAATGTTCCATCTTAGCCTTGGCCTGTGCATCAGAAGAACATTTGCAGAACTGAAACTCATTAAGGTCTACACATTTAAAAGCCTCCCGGCTCCTTTTGCAGGGTAAAATGCTCATTTCTCCTTTGGCTAGTTAAAACCGTTCTCCCCATTCTTTGAATTGTAAATTCTGCTAAGGGGTATTTGTCACTGCCCCATAACTGCCTAATGAAACCATCGGTTGATTCTGTTTAACAGAGATGAAGATTGCGGTGTGTTCCCAAAGCACTTTCCCAATACCCTGGAGGTCTATAAACCGTTATACCTCATCAAGTCACTCTAATTGCCAATTGCGGTACTAAAGCCGAGGGAAGCAGTATTCAGAACAATCCGGTGTTCCTAATGTGCAAAAAAGAGAGAGACAGAGAATAACAAGGGAGCCAAGCAATCGCCATTTCAGCTGTGTGGTCTCCTTACTGAGTCAGCGCATGAGGTTCTCAGTGTGCCAAACTTTTCTCATTACCTTTTTTTCCAAAAGGTTGATGCCTGCCAGGTAAGTGAATTGCGCTGCGAATCCATGCAGAACCAGTCTACTTGGCAAGCAGATGAGATGGAGGGAGGGAGGGAAAGACCTTTCCACAAAGCAGTATCTCATGCAACTAGTTTGTTGAGCATGTGCTCCTCACATCCCCGAGCACAGAGGAGCGGCACCAGAGGTTTTATTTCCTGGGGTTGCAAGCAGTGGTCATCCTTTTTCAGGTTTCAGTGCTTAGTTCTTGTAGCCCTTTCTTATAAGCCCAGGGAAATGCTGATCGCCACTTTGGGTTCAGGAAGCAATTTGTCCGGCATACCTGAGGGACCGCCTTTCCCCACACAGGCCCCAAAGAGCACTTCGGTCGGGGTCACAACACCGCCTAGTGACCCCGGGCCCCAAGGAGGCCAGGCTTGCGGCCACAAGGGCTAGGTCCTTTTCGGTGGTGGCTCCTACCTGGTGGAATGAGCTCCCAGAGGAGATCAGGGCCCTGCGGGACCTGGTACAATTCCGCAGGGCCTGCAAGACAGAGCTCTTCCGCCAGGCTTTTGAGTAGGAGCCGCCGCCGCCACTACCACCACCATGCGACTGCAGAGCAGTTCCGCTGTGTCGGACTGACTGGCCAGCTGAAATATCGTGGCCCATGGCATCCCCCCCCCTTTTTTTGACCCCATTGGGATATGCAATAGGGAGTAAGTATTGTAGTCATTATGTATCCTGTGAGATGTGCATTTTTGCCTAAACTGTTTTAACTGTTGACTTTTACTGCACTTGTGCCTTAATTGTTTTAACTTGTATTTTTATTGCACTTTTGTGCCTGTGTAAGCTGCCCTGAGCCTGTGTGCGGGAAGGGCGGGGTATAAATGAAATAAATAAATAAATAAATAAATAAATAAAATTGTCTCCAAGTCAGTTTGGCTGGAGATTCTGGAGGTTTTTTTTTTTTTTGCCATTTTCTGGGCATGGAACAGGTCAGGGGGAGGGCGGGGGGGGGGGATTTCTGAACTCCCTGCCTTGTGCAGGGGGTTGGACTAGATAACCCTGGAGATCCCTTCCAACTCTATGATTTTATGAGATTCTCCAAATAAACCCTTTGAATGATGCAAATGTCATACTGTGTTGTTCTTCATCACCAGTATTATTATCCTTCTCTGATGCAGTTTTGGTGCCATTGGAGCATTTTCACCTGCCCAGGAAGAGTCAAGTGAGTCACCCTAGCCAACAAGGGATGACATAGGGAACGTGATGGAGATGTGTGTTCAGGGATCTCTCAGATGTTCTCCACAAGGATGTCACTGGGGCAAAAATAAAAGAAGCCAACTGAAATGTGGACAATGTTTCCAGATCGGGTTAGAATGGATAAAAGGAAGTCCTTCTTCACCCAAAGAGTGATTAACACATGGAATTCACTGCCACAGGAAGTGGTGGCGGCTACAAGCATGGACGGCTTCAAAAGGGAATTAGATAAGCATATGGAGCAGAGGTCCATCAGTGGCTATTAGCCACAAGGCATAGATAGGAACTCTGGGGCAAGGGATGCTCTGTCATCTTGGTGCTTGGGGGGGTCAACCGTGGGAGGGCTTCTAGTGTCCTGGCCCCACTGGCGGACCTCCTGATGGCACCTGGTATTTTTGGCCACTGTGTGATACAGAGTGTTGGACTGGATGGGCCATTGGCCTGATCCAACATTGGCGTCTCTTATGTTCTTATGTTCTTATCAGCATTGCCTCAATGGGTGGACCATTTTTGCCCTTTTCAGAGGACCCCCCCCCCCAAAAATCAGATCAACGGGGAGCTCTTTGTTATTCTGCTGAACGTTTGAATGACAACGTGCTGGATTCCTTCCACCTTATCCCTATGCATGGCTTTGGATGAGAGAATACCAGTGACGTTGTATTGGTAGGGGGCTATCTGCTTGCTTAGAAATGTACACATTAAGCATGAATGAACACATGGGCACCCAGAGGGCAAGCACTTCAGCAAGTCAATGAGCATCAGCTTGCCAAAGGTCTAGCAAGATCCACTTGAAGCCCATTGCGAATCACAAGACTGTCACCTGCCCCTCCACTGGCTTCTCTTCTGCTCCATAAGGCAGGGTCACAAGAAGGAGGAGGAGGAGGAGATTGGATATATACCCTGCCCTTCACTACCCACAGAAGTCGCAGAGTGGCTTACAATCCCATTCCTTTCCCCTCCCCTCCTCTCCCTACAACAGACACCCTGTGAGATAAGGTGGGGCTGAGAGAGTTCTGAGAGAACCGCCCTTTAGAGGTCAGCTCTGAAAGAACTTATGACTGACCCAAGGTCACGCCAACAGCTGCACGTGGAGGAGTGGGGAATCAAACCCAGTTCTCCCAGATTAGAGCTCGCGCTCTTAACCACTGCACCAAATCTGGGGAGCCAGCAGTGCTCAGCACCATGGCTAGCTCACTTTGAAAGACACCTGCTAGACCAATGGGAGCAAAAAGCATTGCTCAAGCACTGGGCAGGAGCAGGGCCTAACCAAATGTGTCATTTTTCACATATACACTTCGTGTCACGATCGACTTAGAGTGACCCTGTAGGATTTTCAAGGCAAGAGACGTTCAGAAGTGGTTTGCCATCGCCTGCCTCTGTGTAGCAACCCTGGGCTTCCTTGGCAGTCTCCATTCAAGTACAAAACAGGGCCGACCCTGCTTAGCTTAGCCTGGCCTAGCCAGATCAGGGCTTACTAATGCACAGAGATATCTTAGCACAGATAAAACTACCTTACTGGGGCAGTGGATAAGAATGGCTTGTAGGAGAGAAACAGAGAAAGTAGCCATTTAATTAAATTATCCTCACACCCTCCCTTCCACACACCAGTATAATAGTTGCCACAACAAACATATTGTCTTCAGGAGAAGCACAGAGAATTGCTTTCTTTGGGGACGGAGCTTAGGAGCGATATATACTATATATATATATTTGTGTGTTTGTGTATGTGTATGCTTGCAAGCCTGGTAGTCATAGTGACTTCTGGCAACCCCTAGTGGGGCTAGGACATTTCAGAGGGGTGGTTTGATAACCTGCCTGTGTCCCAGGCCCTGGTATTCCTTGGAGGTTTCCTTTCCAAGTTTGGTGTTGAGAGCCAGTCTGGTGCAGTGGTTAAGTGCACAGACTCTAATCTGGGAGAACCGGGTTTGATTTCCCACTCCTCCACATGCAGCTGCTGGATGACCTTGGGCAAGCCAGTTCTGTCACAGCTGTTCTCTCAAGCACAGCTTTGGAAAGAGCTCTTTCAGCCCCACCTACCTCACAGGGTGTCTGTTGTGGGGTGGGGAAGGGAAAGGAGTTTATAAGACGCTCTGAGACTCTGAGTGAAGGACAGGGTGTAAATCCAGTCTCCTCCTCCTCCTCCTCCTCTAAATTGAAATAATAATAACAACAACAACTACTATTTATTATTATTTATTTATTTTATTAATTCAATTTATACCCCTCCCTCCCCGCGAACGGGCTCAGGGTGGCTTACAGCAGTGGCCCAATTGCCAATAAAACTGATAAAACAATATACATCTGAGTGAAGGACAGGGTGTAAATCCAATCTCCTCCTCCTCCTCCTCCTCCTCCTCTTCTTCTTCTACTACTACTACTGGCCAGAGTCAGCCCTGCTTAGCTTCCAAGATCTGACAAGAGGGGTATCCAGGTCAGGGCAAGCTTTGGAGCTCTGTCAAGCTGATGAGCAGAGGTGAAATTAACTAACTGGTCAGTTTCAACCTGTTCTTAGACCAGAAAGGAAACATTCCTTAAACCAGCCAGAGGCCTTCGTAGAGGACGCTGTATTCCCAATGGGATGGGACATTCATGTTCTTATTATTCTACAGACACAAATATATGCTCACGTGCCTTACTGGAGAGAAAGCTGGGATCAAGATTATGCATGGGAAAGAACAGGTAGAGAAAGAGGTACTTTTCTCCCTTTCTCACAATACAAGAACTTGTGGGCATTCCATGAAATTGCTGAGCGGTTGGGTTAGAATGGATAAAAGGAAGTACTTCTTCACCCAAAGAGTGATTAACACATGGAATTCACTGCCACCGGAGGTGGTGGTGGCTACAAGCATGGGCGGCTTCAAGAGGGAACTGGACAAACATAAGGAGCAGAGGTCCATCAGTGGCTATTAGCCACAAGGTATAGATAGGAACTCTCAGGCTGAGGCAGGTGATGCACTGTATTCTTGGTGCTTGGGGGGGGGGGTCAACAGTGGGCTGGCTTCTGGTGTCCTGGCCCCACTGCTGGACCTCCTGATGGCACCTGGTATTTCTGGCCACTGTGTGACAGAGTGTTGGACTAGATGGGCCTTTGGCCTGATCCAACATTGGCATCTCTTATGTTCTTATGTTCTTATCACCACAGCATGCAAATCCAGGCTATGTCGCACATTAGTATCCCACTCAGATCAATGTGTGAGCCCATGCACACAGCATTTTATCCTCACGCCATCACTAGGAGGTAAGTTAGAGAGATAATGACTGACCCAAGGCCACCTAGGGAAATTTACGTCCAAGAGAGGTCTTGAACAGGGGTCCCCATTTCATGCAAAAGCCTAACCCTTTATCCCTTATATCTCACCATCTCTCTGTGGCCCAGGTGCTGACCTAAATATTTATTTTGATGCAGAGGTCAACTGAAGGGGTTGGGGAAAGAAGAGGAGGAGAAAAGTCAACAATATTCGACAGCCTTGATCTCTGTTTTCGAAAATTAAAGTAAGCATAGAGGAGTACTGATGAAGGTTAAAGGAGAAAGTGCCAAAGCAAGATCACAGCTGAACATCAAGAAGACAAAAGCAATGACCCCTGGGGAATTAGACAACTTTAAGGCTGATGATGAAGAAACTGAAATTGTTCAAGGTTTTCTATTCCTTGGCTCAACCATCAACCAAAATGGAGCCTGCAACCCAAAAAACAGAAGGAGGGTGTCGTGGGCAGCTGCTAGAAAAACTAATTTGAAGGTCACAGCTATATATTGAGTAGCTGTTTGATTTTATTGCTCTTGTGTTTTCTGTGTTTTTGATTATGCTTTTATTGTAGCGGTTTCCTAATAGTACGTGCTACTGTAAATCGTTCCTATATTATATAAATAAAAGTTATTTTAAAAAAACCAATATGAAATTACATATTAAAATTAAAAACATGGAAGTCGCATCACAGTCTTCCTCCTTTAAAAGGGTGCAATTGGTGTTTAGAGTAGACATGCAGCTTCAGAGAACTCCATTACCTGGGATTCACGCAGATACACACCCTCTTCTGAGGGTGGGTAATTCTGCCATTTTTTCTGCATTGGAAGCCACTGAATGACCTAGTCACTCCTAACGCAGAGAGACAGCAGAATTTTAAAAAAAGAAAAAAGGGAAAAAAGAAAAATTCTGTAATCCCTGCCACCAGTGTTCCCTCTAAGCTGTGGAGTCTTGTGAGCAAAAATTCTACTTTGTGAGCTACTGGCATTAAAGTTGTGAGCGCGCGATTTGGCTGCTGCATAAATTAGTTTGCTCTGGAGCCCCATCCTTCCTGAGCGAAGACAAAAATGTGTGAGCCGGAGGCCAAAAACCTGTGAGCTGGCTCACACTAACTCAGCTTAGAGGGAACACTGGCTGCCACCACTCTGGTATGGGTCATAAGAACATAAGTGAAGCCAGTGTTGGATCAGACCAATGGCCCATCCAGTCCAACACTCTGTCACACAGTGGCCAAAAATACCAGGTGCCGTCAGAAGGTCCAGCAGTGG
>NW_015171582.1:52853-66330 GCF_001447785.1 Gekko japonicus | reverse complement strand
AGCCCTGGTCCTCGTGACAGCCAGTTTTGCATCTTTGGGGCCCGGCACAGTTAGTAAATTTCGGGCCCCAGACCGTAGTGCTCTTGGGGGAACATACGGGGAAAGGCGGTCCCTCAGGTAGGCTGGACCCAGACCATATAGGGCTTTATAGGTAAGAACCAGCACTTTGAAGCGAATCCGGTACGCTATTGGCAACCAGTGCTGTGCTTTCAGCACAGGCTGAATGTGGTCTCTCCTAGAGAGACCCATTAACAGCCTGGCCGCAGCATTCTGCACCAGTTGCAGCCTCCGGATTTGCGACAAAGGCAGCCCCATGTAGAGAGCGTTGCAGTGGTCTAGCCTCGAGGTGACCGTCGCATGGATCACTGTGGCCAGATCATCTCGGTCCAGGTAGGGGGCCAACTGCCGCGCCCGCCGAAGGTGGAAAAAGGCGGACTTGACAGTGGCTGCCACCTGGGCCTCCATCGTTAAGGCAGAGTCCAGGTGTACTCCCAAACTCTGAACCCCAGACGCAGGCACCAAAGGTACCCCATCAAAGGTCAGGAGAGAGAGGGAGCCCCACTCCTGTCCCGGTCCGACTCAGGCCCAGGACCTCCGTCTTCGCTGGGTTTAGCTTCAATCGACTCAGTCGGAGCCAACCAGCCACAGCCTCAAGTGCCCGATGAAGGTCATCGGGACCCGAGTCCGACCGGCCACCCAACATCAGATAGAGCTGGGTGTCATCAGCGTATTGGTGACATCCCAGTCCATAACTCCGGATAATAACTCTAAAGTAATGGTGAGTTAAATACAATCAACAAGAAAAAGGAGAAAAACAGCAACAACAAGACAATCATAAAGTGCTTGTAGCCGCCGCCACCTCCAGAGGGCCCAGAGCACCCACACTACCCCCTATACACACTACCCACTATACAGTACTTCTCCAGTAGGTTTCCCCTTTATATGTGACCAAATGAGGCGTGAGGACCCAGGCAGAGTAACAAACTAGTTTTATTAAAGCGAATTAACAACAACTGTAATTCAATAACATGTCAGAAAAATGAGCTCAGCAGAGGTAGATAAACCAGCAAAATAAGAAGCCCTGACACATCTGACTATACTGTCTTAGCACCTTCTCTAGGTACCTGGTCTCAGTCTGACTCACCCCTTTTGGGTGAGGGACCCCTCCTCCCTCTGTAGCAGCCTCACCAGCTCTGCTCCCTGGGAGTGAACCTCCTCCCACTTTGGGCAAGGCCTTTTATTCCTTCTTCCCAGGCAACACCCTCTACTCCTCTGCAGGTGTACGTTTTCCCTCCAAATCCCCTGTTAACCAATCACAGGTAGGGTTGCCAGCCTCCAGGTGGGGCCTGGGGATCTCCTGCTTCTGCAACTGGTCTCCAGTTGATAGAGAACAGCTCCCCTGGAGAAAATGGCTGCTTTGAAGGGTGGACTCTATGGGAACTATGACATTTGCTGTTTTGGACATAGCAGTACAACTATTTTTAAAAAGAAGATTCTTTCCTGAGCAGGGAGATCAGTTCAGTTTGGTGTAGTGGTTAAGAGTGGCGGACTCTAATCTGGGAGAGCCGAGTTTGATTCCCCACCACTCCACATGAATTCCTTGGGCCAGTCACAGTTCTCTCAAGAGCAGTTATTGAAAGAGCTCTCTTCTCAGCCACACCTGCCTCAAAGGGTGTCTGTTGTGGGGAGGGGAAGGGGAAGGAGATTGTAAGCCACTCTGAGACTCCGAGTGAATGGCAGGATATAAATCCAACTTCTTCCTCTTCCTCTTCCTCTTCCTCTTCCTCTTCCTCCTCCTCCTCCTCCTCCTCTTCTTCTTCTTCTTCTTCTTCTTCTTCTTCTTCTTCTTCTTCTTCTTCTTCTTCTATGTATATTTATCCCTCCTGATGCATACAGACAAAGAACATGAGGCAATTTGGGATGCTTGTGTGGGGAGGATGAGCACCATTGGGGGAGGTTGTGGCCCATTGCTTCTTGTACGGGACATGGAAAAGCGGCTCCAACTGTGAAGCCCCTTGAAGAGGACCCACAATCATCCTCTTCTGCCATGCACAGAACAAGAAGTGAGGGGCGGAGGTGGTACGGTTCAATTTTTTCCCTAAGACAGCAAAAGAGCTGTGGCCAGCCCCAGCTTCACCACTAAATATCTGTGTACATCACTCCCACTATTTTGATTCATGGACTTGTACGTAGTCCAAGATTCTGTGTTCCTAAATATAGCATTTTCTCTCTCTCTTGCCTACAGGATGAATCTATTTTAGTTGTGTGTGTGTATGTGTGTGTGTTTTCAGCCTTGCCCTCAATATGAATTCCATCTTTGTCCTCCTTGGAATGAAAGCCGCTGTTTCTGAGGTTAACACAACACGACTTCAGAGCTGCGCCAGTAGAATCGACCAACTTGGCAGGGGAAAAAGCAACTCTTGATGGTGATGAGGCGGCCAAGTTATCTCCAGCTTGATTAGTGCTTCCCAAGAGGAAGCCCGGTCTTTCCCCCCACCCCACCCTTATGTAAAACAAACACACCCACATTCACTGGTGCCTCTTTGACTTCATTTCTGGAACGCTTCTTTGGAAACGTCGGGAGAGAGATTTATACTGTAGGCTTTGGAATCTCTCTGTGCTTTCCCAGTCTTCCACTTTCCTCTAGTGGGCAGGAACTGGTATCGTGGCGAATGAAGATCCCATGATGTCTTCCTCGTTCAAAACTATTTGGGGGCATTGATTGCCAGCTGCTATTAATACTTGAACAAGAAACTCAAATGTAGGCTGGAGCAGAAGTCAATGTATCCTCGTTGCTCAGAAGGAGACAATCCAATTGTTGTCCGCTGTGTGGAACAAGAGGTTGAACCACATGGACTAATGGTTTGATCCATCAGACCACCAGGTCAACTGGTTATCCACGGTTCAGAACAAGATGCTGGACTAGATGGACTAATGGTTTGATCCATAAGAGCATCTGGCCAACTGGTTGTCTATTGTGTTGAACAGGAGGATGGACTAGATGGACTAATGGTCTGGTCCATCGGAGCACCTGGCCAACTGGTTGTCCATTGTGTTGAACAGGAGGATGGACTAGATGGACTAATGGTCTGGTCCATCGGAGCACCTGGCCAACTGGTTGTCCATTGTGTTGAACAGGAGGATGGACTAGATGGACTAATGGTCTGGTCCATCGGAGCACCTGGCCAACTGGTTGTCCATTGTGTTGAACAGGAGGATGGACTAGATGGACTAATGGTCTGGTCCATCGGAGCACCTGGCCAACTGGTTGTCCATTGTGTTGAACAGGAGGATGGACTAGATGGACTAATGGTCTGGTCCATCGGAGCACCTGGCCAACTGGTTGTCCATTGTGTTGAACAGGAGGATGGACTAGATGGACTAATGGTCTGGTCCATCGGAGCACCTGGCCAACTGGTTGTCAATGGTGTGGGACAGGAAGCTGGACTAGATGGTCTAATGGCCTGATCCATTGGAGCACCTGGCCAACTGGTTGTCTGCTGTGTGGAACAGGAGGCTGGACTAGATGGACTAATGGTTTGATCCATCAAAGCACCTCATAATTTTATTCAGACTTTCTTCCAAGGAGTTCAGGGAAGTACCAAAGGTTCTTCCACTTCCTTTTTACTATTGCAAAAACCTTTGAGAGAGAGTGAACGGACAGTATCAATTTGAAGACAAGGTGGTATGTGGGATATCACTAAATCTGTGATGTTCTATTAAATCATGATGTCACTAGTGCCAGACTGCATTTGGATTCCATAAGAGAACATCAAGGCAGCCATGCAAAACCTATCTAGAGCGGCTTCTTCTTTCACGTGGTGGCCATCCAGAAGGACCTGGGAGGAATTCCACAAGCCAGTCCCTCTGAGCAGGAGACTTCTTCCTTCTATCCTGAATCTATTGCCTATCAATTTAATTGGGTTCTGGGGAATTGTAATACTGTGGGGGAGGGGGGAAAGATCACTCTACCCAGCCTGATCAGGTGGCAAGGCTTTGGCATCAGTTGGGTGCTGCAAGGCAGGCTGGGAGACTAGCCATGTCTCTGGTAGGGAGGTGGGGAAAGAGGAACAACCCCAAAGCTAGGATTTTGTCAAGCCAAAGCAGGATTCAGTAATGATGTGTGGACTGAATCCTGGTTCCATGTTATGTCTGAATCATGCCACGTATGGAACAGTACCAGAGAACCTCAGACAGAAAATGATGATAAGGAACTGCAGAACCAGCTGTTACACATCAACAAACAGAAGAATGCCCGTCTGCTGCCTGCCAAAGCTCCTGTTTTCTCCTAAGAGAAAAGGGAGGAGCTGTGGCTCAGTAGAAGAGACTCTGTTTGGCATCCAGGAGGTCCCAGGTTCAATCCCTGGCATTTCCAGTTAAAAGGACCAGGTAAGAGGTGATACAAAAGGTCTCCCCTGGAGAGGAGGAGGAGGAGGAAAAGAGTTGGATTTATACCCTGCCCTTCACTCAGAGTCTCAGAGCCGCTTACAATCTCCTTCCCTTCCTCTCCCCACAACAGACATGCTGTGAGGGAGGTGGGGCTGAGAGAGTTCTCTCGAGAACAGCTCTGAGAGAACTTGTAACTGACCCAAGGTCACCCAGCAGCTGCATGTGGTGGAGTGGGGAATCAAATCCAGTTCTCCCAGATTACAGTCCACCGCTCTTAACCACTACACCAAACTGGCTGCTGCCCATCAGAGGAGACAATACTGAACGTGGTGGACCTCTGGTATGATTCAGTTTAAGGCAGCTTCATGTGTGTTCAAGACCCAAAAATTGGGGAACTGGCTGCTGCCCATCAGAGGAGACAATACTGAACGTGGTGGACCTCTGGTATGATTCAGTTTAAGGCAGCTTCATGTGTGTTCAAGACCCAAAAATTGGGGGGTTTCTTGTCATCTAGACTGATCCTGCATTGAGCAGGGGGTTGGACTAGATGGCCTGTATGGCCCCTTCCAACTCTGTGACTCAGTGATTTTAAGTGTGCATACACATGACAGCTTTTACCACGAGAAGAAGAAGAGGAGGAGGAGGAGGAGGAAAAAGAAGAAGAGGAGGAGGAGGAAGAAGAAGAAGAACATGGTGCCCTTGTTAGCCGCCCTGAGCCTTCGGGGTAGGGCGGGATATAAATTCAAATATAAATAAATAAATAAATAAGAAGAGGAGGAGGAGGAGATTGGATTTATACCCCGCCTTTCACTACCCAAAGGAGTCTCAGAGCAGTTTATAATCTCCTTTCCCTTCAATCAGGAAAATGGGTACAATCAGGAAAACTGTCTGGGGAAGAAGAACCTGCCCCCTGACATTGGAGTCTTTTAAACATTACTTTAGCTTTGTGGGTTAACCTAAAGATTTATGGACTAAAGTAATGGTTGGAGTTCCACTTGAATACCTGTACCAAGTGGCATCGGTCAATTGCAGGGTTACTGACCAGGCAACCAGCATGGCTTATTAAGGAATCTTCTCCATGCGGAATTCAGTGCCTAATGCACAGACCCATCCTGCAGTTTGCTTTGTTGGCAAGCATTTTCTTTGTCCCTGCAGTCATCTCAGACGTACCAGACCCTGATGTGAAGTATCCAGTTCTGCAGCCCGCTGTTCTCTCCTGCTGGGTACATTCTCTCTTATGGTTCTGTGGTCACGGTGAGATTGTATCCGTTTCCAAGATCAGATAATTATGAAGTGTTCTCTGTGAATAGTTTTACAGGAAAAAACCAGAAAAAGCCCTCTATTTTGTCGGGAAGGAGGAAGGTGAAAATGCAGTGCTGGGGGTGGGGGAGAGAAGCATGACGAAGCAGATTAGGAAGGATAAATCCACACGTCTGATTCTAGAGATCTTGAAGGAAACAGCTGTTCCTTAACAGATTAGTCACTTTACATAGATTGTATTGCGGATGCTTCTCCTGCCACCTCAACTTTGCCATTAACACCATGATCCTATTATTCTTCAGCTACAACTGCTGCGCAGAAATCAGAGCATGAAAAGGAGCTATTTATTTGCTGACGCAACTCCCGGTAACATCGCATCAAACAGCATTCTCCACAGCACGTTAGCACCACCGAGTCCAGGGATGGAAGACGGCAATTAAGTGCTCCATATTGCGTGAAAACTGTGGAATTATGCCAGCTGTCCAAGTCTGTTTGCTTGTAGGTGTCGATGTGTGTACTTGTGTGGTCTTGAAGATCTGAAATTGTCAAGAGGCCCCAATTTTCCTTGTGTGAGATCAGAACAATAATAATGGATGGGATTCTTGGGAGGTAGGGGAATATAGGCTGCGGTCACACGGAACATTAGCCACGCTACAGAGACGGAAGATAGGCAGATTTTCCGGGCGCGATCACACCACCACATCTGGGAAGCGTAGAGCTCCCGTGCCGAACCCGAGGCTTCCCGCCGAAGATGCGAGGTAAAAAACTAGTACCTCCGAGGTACTAGTTTCCGGAAACTGCGGGGCAAGGGCGGGCGCCTGATCGCTTTTCCGGTGAAATCCCGTGGCATCCGGCGCCTGCCCATGTCCCATCGTGAACAGTTTTTTTCCAAGTCTCCACAGGATGCGCACAAGCGCCCAACGGCGCATGCGCACAAAAAGGCCCCCTTCCACTACAGCCAGGCTTGCCGCCTCTGGAGGATCACTATGGCCACTGTCGCGCAGGCGGTTAGAGCGGCTGGGGCGAGGGGGCCCACCTCCCCCTCCATTGGCTATGCCTCGGAGCTCTGTTGGGGTCCGGAAGCATCTGTCGCCCTCTCCGGTAAGCCCACCACCCACCTTCGGATGTGCAGATACAATTGCTCAGTCATGCGTATGCACAAACTTCAGTTTTTTTAAATCCATCCCGTTTGCCACGAAAGCGGCGCCTAGCGATTTCCGGTTGTGATCGTGCCACACCGCTTCTTTGCCACGCTGCAGGATGGTCATGTGATCGGCACCTCCCCCCTAAACACGGGACCTCGACAGGACCTCGAGGGGACGTCTGATCGCGCAACCGCGCGTTATTTTGCTCCAGGGCAAACAGCCACGCTCCCCCCCCCACATTTTCCTGCCCGTGTGACCGGGGCCCTTGACTCCTATATTTAATTCTGAATCAGACCAAGGAACGTTGATTAATAGACCCACAAAATGGAGCCAGGGACAGGTAGTGGTGTTCTGTACGTACCTGAAAGAAGTCCCAAGTTTGCAAAAACAACAAAAATGAAATCTTAGGGGGAAAATATATTGGGGGATTAGAACTCCAACAAATAATAGAAATAATTTCTTTAGCTTTAAGAAAACAATACCCAGTAAGCTCTCAGTTACCAGTTTGGAGGTTGCTAGGCAACCACAACAGTATTGCTGAGCTTTCCCAGCCTTGGTTTCTAGAAAGCAAAGCCATGGAGGGGACTAGAGGTGGACCAGGAGACCAAAAAAGACCTGAAAGGGGTTCTGCCCCTTTCCTTTGCCATATCCTCTGATGGAGAAGGGTTGCCAGGGCCCAGGTTAGACCAATCTCATCAGATCGTGGAAGCTAAGCAGAGTCAGACCTGGTTAGAACTTGGATGGGAGACCATCAAGAAAATCCAGGGTAGGCCTATAAAGAAAATATGTATAAGGTTTTACAGATGGTATGTTACTCCAGATAGGTTAGCAAAGCAAAGTGGCAATTGTTCAGATAAATGCTGGAAGTGTAAAAATAAGATAGGCACATTTTATCATATGTGGTGGTTATGTGATGTTTAAAAAAAAATTGGAAATGGGTGCACTGTATAATGGAAAAAATAGTAAGACGTAACATCCTCTTTACTCCAGAATTGCTATTGTTAAATATTTTTCCGAAAGAATTCGAGGCAACTGATAGATACCTGATTGTATACATGTCAACAGTGGCAAGGATATTATATGCCAAATATTGGAAGATTCAAGGAACACCAACCAAACAGGAATATATTAATAAACTCTTAGAAGCGGCGGAAATAGACAAATTAACTATGGAAATGAGAGGCACGAAGAAATTGACATTTCAAAAAACCTGGAAGAGACTATATGATTGGTATAATGTGAATGGAGTCAAAGATTAAGCTGATAATATTAGAGTATATAGTAATATATAATAGTGGAATCAGAGAATATTAACAAATATTAGAGAATAATGAAGCGATGGATTAGGTATAATAACAAATTGTAATTAGTCTCTTGGTTGTAGTTGTTTATGTCTGTGTTTAGGAATATAAGCAAACAATAAATGTGTACCCTTGGGTACTTAAAAAAGAAAAAAGAAAGAAAAAAGAAAACCCAGGGTCACAACACAGAGGCAGGTAATGATATCTGGCCCCACTGGTGGACCTCCTGATGGCACCTGGTATTTTTGGCCACTGTGTGACAGAGTGTTGGACTAGATGGGCCTTTGGCCTGATCCGACATTGGCGTTTCTTATGTTCTTATGATAAACCACCTTGTCTTGAAAACCCTACAGGGCACCATAAGTTGGCTGTGACTTTAGAGCACTCTAACCATTATATTACAACAAGCTTGGAGTAGTTTAAAATCCATCATGACCTAAATTCTCATGGTTGAGCCTTAACTCCATTTTCCCTGTCACATGGACAAGCTAGAGGCCCTCATTAAAAGGTCAGTCCATCATGACTTATTCCCATCCAAAGGGCTGCCCCAAAATGGAAGAGAGCTTCTTCCTCATGTCCTGAGTATTCATAATCTACCTTGGGGACAGTCTGTCTTATCTGGAGGTCCTTTGGATCTTCCTGCACCCAAAGAGAGAATTCATTCTAGACATTTGGCTCTTCTGGATGTGACCTTGCAACAGTGTTTGAGGTAAAAAGCTATTGTTCTGCTTCAGCCAGAGCCATTAACATAACTAAGAGCTTGAGTGCTCTGTGCTTGGAGCATGATAGCTCATTCCTTCAGCCCCGTCACCTCTGGCAGCCACTAGTCTGCAACTGAGCTCCTGTTTGGGTCGCTACCCTCCAGGTGGTCATACAAAAATATATATCACTGTGTACAATAAATATACGTCTATGGTAAAACAATTTTGTGCTTTATTCTTTTTATATTTTTCAATACTGTTGTCTAAATATTGGTATCAAATATTATCAAATATATATTTCACCCAGACAGTACATAAATATGTTTCACTCAAACAATAAATCGAGTGCAAGGTTTACATTCAGACAGCACCTTGTCAGTAACACTATCACTAGTCCCACAGGACTCTAGTAATTTATCTGATTTGAATGAATCTTTTTCAAGGACCATGATGTTTATATAAAGGACATAAGGCACAATAATTTTTCTTTGTGCATAAAAGCTCTTAAGATAGCAGCATTGTCTAGGGCAGGGGTGTCAAACTCCATTGGAACCATTGGATTTAAGTGCACTCAGTTCAATGTGGGATTGTGACCTAAATTATAGATTTGATGCAAATTATATTTGGGATTCTGGTAACTGTGGTTAGTTGAACATTCTTTTAGGAGGAAGAGGAGAACACTGCACTTAACTTTCTTTTAAACAAGTATTGATACAATGTGAATGCATGGAACTGCACAGCAATTGCAGTACAAGTGCTAATGTCATGGCCTTATTTATCTATATACTAATACTGAAGTGGCCCCATGCATGCGGATATCTAAATCCGCGCTCCGGGGCCACCTGGGGGGCAGGGAGAGGTTTGTGCACACGTGGGGCGGTCCCCATGTGTGCACAAAAATCAAAAAAATTGAAAACATATCGGGGGATATTTAAATCCCTCCAAAAGTTACAGAGCGTTCCCTGCGCATGCGCAGGGAATGCTCTGCAAATGGCGCGGCGGCAACACGCGACGGGAGGCCAGGACAAGGCTGGGAAGGCGGCCAGGCAGGGAGAGACCAGCCAGGCTGGGGGGGGGAAACTGGAGCGGGAGGGGGAACCGGCGCTTTGGACGGGGGAGAGCGGCGAGCCTTACCAGATGTTCCCGCTTCAGTGCGGGCGGACAGGAATGACCGACAGGTGAGGCCCAGCGGCGGCAACGGGAGGGAGGGAGACCGGCGCAGGCCACACTTCGAGGTTGCTCGGAGCGGGGGGGAAGAGGCCGGGGGGAGGTAGTTGAGGGTGGTGGTGGAGGAGACGGGGAACTTCTGCTTCTGCCTCCGCCGCCTATTCAGTGTGGAGCTCCCCAGCTCCTCCCCCCGCGAGTTTCGCGGGTCCTCTTTCTTGTAGTCTATCTAAAACAGCATATCTGGAGATCTCCCACTATGACAACTGATCTCCAGGTGACAGAGATAATTCCCCCTGGAGAAAATGGCCACTTTGGAAGGTGGATTCTATGGCACTGTACCCCGCTGAGGTCCCTCCCCTTCTCAAACCCTGCCCTCCTCAGGCTCCACCCCACCCCACCCAAATCTCCTGGTATTTCCCAACCTGGACCTGGCAACCCTGGCTCCTGTACAAAGACAGAGAATAACCACAATAATTGAAATACTGGGGTGAATTATTTGGTGGAGGGCATTTCTCCATGGATATTGTTTTTATAAAAGGGAGAAGGAGGGATCTTCCAAAACTTTTATTAGAAATGGGATTTATAGACTACTGGAGTACTGATTTTGGGATTCTGTAAAACTGTCTGTGTCCTGACCTGACCTAGCTTGATCTTGTCCAATCTCAGAAGTGAAGCAGGGTCAGCCCTGGTTAGTATCTGGGATAAAATTTAATAAAAAACATTCTGGTGATAGTGGTATTGTCTTAGTCAGTATCTCATCAATAATCTCTTTTACCATAGTCCAATATTGTTTAGCTTTCCTACATAGCCACCATAAGTGGAAATATGTTCCATCACTATATTTACATTTCCAGCAACTCTTCCCAATTCTCTTGTCATATTTATTTAACCTTACCGGGGAAATGTGTCATCTGTAAAACATTTTAATAATGTTCTCTTTGTAGGCACTTGACTAACAAATTTTACATTTTTTCCCAAAACCTTTTCCCATTGTTCAAAATCAGGTTATGTCCTATATCTCTAGCCCATGCAATCATTGAGGGTAAAGGTTTCCTTTGCTCAAAAGGCAGTCGAATCCGACTCTAGGGTTGTGTGCTCATCTCCGTTTCCAAGCTGAAGAGCCAGCGCTGTCCGAAGACATTTCCGTGGTCATGTGGCCAGCATGACTAAACGCCAAGGCGCACAGCGCACTGTTACCTTCCCACTGAAGTGGTACCTATTTATCTACTTGCAATTTCTTGCTTTCGAACTGCTAGGCTGATACAAATGTGTTTAAAAGAAATTTCTTTAAGAAGAAAGATTTAATTCTGTGCCATAATCACACTGGCAGAAAACTTAAGGAACTTTACATGTTGCGGTTATCAGCAACCAGCCTGGATATCCATCCACCCCTCAGGTTATTCTTCTCCGGCGGCCAGTGTAAAGATCAGGTACCTCCTAGGGAATTAATGAATGCCGGAAAACATCACTGCATTTCAAAGTGAGCCAATATTCTGTAATGCAAAGTGGCGCTTTTCCTAATGAAATAAGATAATTGCACTAATGGCATGACCAAGGATGCTAAGTTCACGATGTACAACTTGTAATGAGGCTCCCCGATCAATATGTCTCTCTCTCCCTGCTCACACTGGGCACCCCAGTCTAGAATGTGTTCAAGAAGATTAAAGGCTTTGGGAAATGGTGGGGCGTTAACCCTGGAAATCCCGGAACTGTCCTGTCTAGACAGAAGTGATTTATTCTTCTAGACTGGTTTGTTGTTTTTAATGACTGTTTCTTAGTGGGTGCATTCAGACGGGGCATTTATGCCAGTATAGATGCCGGTTGGAATCGGTGTACTTACGGGCGATCACACGGCGAACATCTGCCTTCCGTCCCTAACCGTTGCAAACAGCCTTTAAACCGTTGTATTCTGCTACTAGGTCTTCAAGTGGTGGTATCCTGAGTGCAACAGTTCCAGCTGCATTATCCCCGTCTGATCACTCTCCGCCGGTATCTAGCCACTTCCGTTCGGAAGCTCGAGGCTTCTGCTTTTCGGCCGCCATTTTTTTTAGTAGGCGATGTGCGCTTGGGTGAAGCTTCGCCCCGTCGTTCATAATAATCATTTTAAAAATGTGCCTAGTGTCAGGCTTTAGACGAGTCCAGGACCTCACGGAGGCCAGTTTCAGAGTAAAAATGTAAAGGGATGTCTTCGCTTCAGGGCACGCTTTTCGGGACGGGGTGTTCTGCGCCTGCACGAAGATCTCAACTCTGTGGATGGCTGCCTATGTGCATCTGCAAAATGTAAAAAAAATAATAAAAAAAGCCAAGGACGTCTTCGCTTCAGGGCACGCTTTTCGGGACGGGGTGTTCTGTGCCTGCACAAAGATCTCAACTCTGTGGATGGCTGCCTATACGCATGTGCAAAATGTAAGCAGTTTATGCTGGCTGAAATGGCGCGCACCCAGCGATACCTTTTCCTGTTGTTTTTATAGTTTTCTATTGAATCGATTTAGTTTGTGAGCTGCCTCAAGCAGATCTATGGAAAGATGATATATCTGTATGCACCATCAAGTCACAACTGACCTATGGAAACCCCAGCAGGGGGTACTGAAGGCAAGTGAAAAGTTGAGGTGGTTTGCCATTGCCTTCCTCTGCAGAGTTCTCCTTGGTGGTCTCCTGTCCAGGGGTCATTTCCTGCCAGCGTGCGGTGGAGCAGTGCTCCAGCAGTAAGGAGCCCAGGGCGCCCCCCACCACCACCATTCCTGTCCCGCCTGCACAGGTGGATGGGCCAGGGAAGGCCTGCAGAGCCCCCCCACACCTGGGGGGATTTAAATGCCTTTCTTTTCCTTCCCCAGATGGGAAGGGAGAGAAAGGCATTCTACACATGCCTGGGTTCCCTGCCTGATCTTCTCTAGGTGTCCCGCAGCCGCGGGGCACCTGGAGAAAACCGGGTGGGGAACGCAGTTATGTCTGCCTCCCTGCCCTCCCTTCCCTTCTCCAGCCAGCCTCCCTTTGTCGCTGTGGGCTCAGCCCATCACTGTGTGGTCAGACGCAACCACAGGTGAGTCGGGTTTTTTGGTCGTTTGTTTCCCATGTGCATAAACGAGGAATCACACCTCCACACTGAGGGTCCCCTATGGAGTATGTGATGATGTGCATACTGCGAAGAGGGAGGGGAGGCACCGAGCCGGGATGGCATGGTGAGACCATCCTGATGGCATGAGAGTGTGCTTGCGCGATCAGATGGGAAAGTCCGTCTGCGGCTCGTCGGAACCTGTTAGAGCTAGACTTTCCCCGGTGTCTTTTAACTCTGCTTCTGCGGCGGAGCAGCACAGGTTGCTGACGACTGTGGGACGCTTCCCAGATGTTGCTGTCTGATCATGCCCTTTAGAACCAGCACGCATTCGCATCTATGTAGGGTTGCCAAGTCCATCTTCCACCCCAGCGGGGAACTTTGGGGGCGTTCCTGGAGGGGGTGGGGCATCCCCGACATGATGACGTCATGTTGGGGACGTCCGCCCCCCCCACCCGCCCG
>NW_015171582.1:22713-52750 GCF_001447785.1 Gekko japonicus | reverse complement strand
GAGCAGCCGAGTTTCCCTTTTAAGAGCACGAAGCTGGCATTTCCCTGCAAGCTTGCGGAGATCAGGCTTGGGAGGAAACAAGGGGTTCCACACGCTTAAAGGGAGAGAGATGGGTGGCTGTGGGTGTTCGGGGCGGGTAGAACCCCCCCAAAAAAATGGGGGACCCTTGGCAAACCGGTGGGGGGGGGGTTTGGCAACCCTACATCTATGTCAGGCTCGTGTGATAACAGCCTAACTGTCAGGAAGCTCTTCCTAATATTTAGCCGAAAACTCCTTTGATTTAATTTCAACCTTTGGTTCTGGTCCGACCTTCTAGGGCAACAGAAATCAACTCCGCACACCATCCTCTATATTATAGCTCTTCAAGTACTTGAAGATGGCTATCATATCACCTCTCAGTTGTCTCCTCTCCAAGCTATACATACCCAGCTCCTTCAACCTTTCCTCATAGGACGATCTCCAGACTCCTCACCATCTTTGTTGCCCTCCTCTGGACACGGTCCAGCTGGTCTATATCCTTCTTAAATTATGGTGCCTAAAATTGAACACGGTACTCTAGGCGAGGTCTAACCAGAGCAGCGTCAAGCAATACCATCACTCCGTGTGATCTGGACACTATACGTCTGTTGATACAGCCCAAAATGGCATTTGCCTTTTTAGCTACCGCATCACACTGCCGACTCATGTTCAGTGTATGGTCTACTAAGACCCCGAGATCCTTTTTGCGCATACTTCTGCCAAGACAAGACTCCCCCCATTTTAACAAAGAATCAACGAGCAGCTCCATGGGGTGGCTTGTGTGATGCCAAAACAGCAAAGGAGAGAGGCTAAAGCTGCTTCTCCCTGCCTGTTTAGGTCCCAAGCAGGATAGAGCGGGGGGTGCATCTTGGGAGGCACGAAACTCCCATCACGCATCTGATGCCAACCAGTGTCCAATGTTCCCTCTAAGCTGTGAGCATGAGCAGCCGCTCATTAACCCGGGAAGCCTCACTCAGCAGCAATCCGGAGCCAACCAGTGTCCAGCAGTGTTCCCTCTGAGTTAGTGTGAGCTAGCTCACAGTTTCTTAGTCTCCGGCGCACACATTTTTGTCTTCGCTCAGGAAGGAGGGCTCCAGAGCAAACTGATTTATGCAGGAGCCAAATCGCTCGCTCACAGCTTTCATGCCAGTAGCACACAAAGTAGAATTTTTCCTCACGAGACTTCACAGCTTAGAGGGAACATTGGTGTCCAGTGTTCCCTCTAAGCTGTCAGCATGAGCGGCCGCTCATTAACCCGGGAAGCCCCACTCTGCAGCAATCCAGAGGTCTTGCACTGCCTGTTGCCCATTTCAAGATTACAGCTGTTATATTCAGCACAGGAGGTAAACTGCTCCGCTCAGTGGGGGGGGGGGATTAGAGGGAACATTGACCAACTGCTCCTGTTGTTCTCCAATGAGGACTTTGTCATGTGAAGAGGAGCTGAGCTACAATTGCAGCGGGCGATTCTGCACTGGCTTTTCCCTCCGTCGTTCTACGAAACCCACCTTGGAACAGAAATCCCCCTCTGCATTGCATGCTGCTTTCATTGGATTTTATGGCACTGCGTCCCGCTTTCGCTTTCGCTTTCTTTGATCATTGGGTTTTAGGGTACCTACTGCATAGATTTATGGCCATTCAGGGGTGGCTTTGCAGTCAATACGGCATCGCCCCAGGGTATTTGAATGGTTTTGAGCTGCGCCTTTTCCTCCCAATGGAGAAAATGTGGAGCAAATGCCAGATGCAGAATCGCCCGGCATTACGCGGGAACAGCCACCACCTCACCCCATTTTCTCTCTTTGTCACTGAAATATACTGGGTTCGAGATGCGTATCGTGATCAGCTCATAGTTTATTAGTGGTTTCAGCAAGTAGAAAGAAGACTGAGAATCCCTGACCGAAGCCAGGTATTTATGCATGCAAAAAGTTACACCCCAGATACACATCCACTCCCACGATAGGCTATTTACACCACATTGCTATTCCATTGGTCTATTCTAGGATCCTAGTCCGCTATTGTTATGGATCCACAAGCTCTGTCCAAATTAAGCATCAGCTGAAGTATGGTCTAGGCTCAATACAGACAGTGCCAGCAGTCGCAATGGTGGCCTCAGTGCCCTTCACGTGGGACACCAGACAGTATCTTGCCCGCAGCCTGCCAAAACCTGGAGGCAGCCCTGGCCGCCCTGCACTCTAGAGGAATCTCTCCTCCCTCCGGCTCTGTCCTTCCTGACTCAGCCATTCCCGCAGACCTGCTAGTCTATAACCACCCTCCATTTATTATTTACAACTAGCAGATGCTGTTTGGCCCCCAAAGGAAGGAAATCCTCCCCTCCCCCAGCCCGATGCCGGCCCTAAATGAATCATAATGCGCTCTGCCGGAACACGGTTCGGTACAGCCATCACGATTGTCTAAATGATTGCATTGGTTTATAAACCGATCTTTCATTATCTTTTGATCACCGGCAAGAGACAATCGCTCAGGTATCGACAGCCGGTCGCTTATTCGGCGGATTTGATTTCTGCCTGGTTAAAAAAAAAAATCAATCTCAATTTATTAGACTCGTTTCCTTCCATTTGTGATGTGGATCTGTCCGTAACCAAGAGCTACAGTGTAAGCCCTGGGAAAGCATCACTCTTGGGTTTTGTTCTTGTGGTTTTTTTTTGTTTTTTTTTTTTAAAAGAACCCTGCAGGTTTGTTTAAATCCTGTCCTCTAAATGGTGGCATCAAATGATATTTTCTTTTCCCTTCAAAAGTACTCCCTCCCCCCCATTCTTTGCCCTTTGAGCTTTTGCCAGATAAATAGATTAATGTTCCTGATAGCTCAAATCAAAGCAACGGAGCAAGCATCCCCTCTTCGAATGCTTTCAGGTGGACTCATTCTGATTGGCTATTGAAATCTCCTGCTTCTATCCCCATGGCAACCCCCCCAAAAAGAGGTTGCACCAAGCAGATACTTTTGCTGCGAAAGGCTCAGAGACAGACTGTAACCGTTCAAGAAGGCTATTCTGCTGCCAACATTTTAAAACAGAGAAGGCACGATCAGCCCTTCCAAGATTTACTTACTGAGATTCAGGGGGATTGAAGTGATTGTCACAGTCTCACCAGCCCGCCTTTACTGCCTTTACTGTTGACACGGGCTGGAACAAGATGTGACTGGTGATATACGGCTGCCACTGAAAACAAGCATCCTGCTTCTCCACGGATAATGTCTCATACTGAAGTTGATGTGACAATTGAGGGATTGGATCACCTTCCTTTATGAGGAAAGGCTGAGGAGTCTGGGTTTTTTTTTTACTCTACGGAAAAGCTGACTAAATGGGGATATAGCACATGTGTATTAAGCGCCATCAATTCACTTCCAACTTGCTGCAAACCTATGAGTTGAAGACCTCCAAGGCATCCTATCATGAACAGCCTTGCTCCGGTCTTGAAAACAGAGGGCGGTGGCTTCCTTAATTGGGTCAAACCTTCTCATGTTGGGTGTTCCTCTGAATCCCTGTGCCAGGAGGCAACATCAGGGGAAGGCCTTGGCCCCTGTGCCCTGTTGTTGGCCCTGCAGAGGAACTGGTTGGCCACTGGGTGAGACAGGATGCTGGACTAGATGGACCACTGGTCTGATCCAGCAGGGCTCTTCTGATGTTCTGATGTTCCTCTTTTCCTACTGCCTTTAGCTTTTCCTAATATTATTGTCTTTTCTGGTGAGTCTTTTCTCATGATGTGACCAAAATACAATAGCCTCAGCTTAGCCATTTTAACATTTAGGGAGAATTCAGGCTTGCTTTGATCAAGTACTAAAGGATAACAAGATTATGTGTGGGGTGGAGAAACGTTTTCTCTCTCGGTCACAGTACTAGAATTGGCACACCCAGTGAAGTTGACAAGCTGGAGACCCAGATCTGAATCTCCTCTCTACCATGGAACCTCACTGGGTCACCTCGGGCCAGTCACACACTCTTTGCCTAACTTAATTCACAGGGGGAAAGAGAGAGAAGAGAGACACTTGGACACTTCATGCACAGTGTGAGCAACCTGCTTGCCTAATGAGGGCCCCGGTCACACGCGAGGATTTGGGCCGGGAGAGGGACGGAACGGATGCGCAGCAAATGGGCGCAATCCCACGGCAACATCTGGGAAGCGTTGCCCGGCCATCACCGATCCGTCCCTCCCGCCCAAAACCCCGCACCAAAAAAGAACCACCTACCTGGGTGGTTCATCCGGAAAGGCCGCGGCAACAGCGGCTGTGGGATCGCCGGCGCGTCCTTTCCCCGGCGCATCCCCGGCTCCTGGTCGAACTGCACATGTGTGAGCATGCGCAGATCGCCAGCCTCCCCCTCCCACCATCGCTTTCTCCCCGGCATCTGATCGTGCCGGGGAGCAACGGCGCCGCGGCTCAGGGGCGTCTGTAGTTTGGTGCAGCTCAGATTAGCCGCACTTCTGCTGCCGTTTTTCCTGCCGTGTGGCAGGGACCTATGTCTCAGAAATGTCTAGTCCAGTAGAGCCCATGTGAGAGTGGGGTTCCCAGTGGAGGAGGTTGGCAGGAAGAAATGGAGAAGGAATGGAGCTGGGGTGAGAGGGGAGTACTGACTGCGGCCGACACAGCCACTCCTCCCCTCCGGATCAAATAGGCACAGTCAGACAGCCACATCTCCCAGGCATTCCCCAGCCATACTTATACCGTCATGGGACGACTTGGATTCGGGTTAAAAAGGCACCACCTCACAAGTGGTGTTTTCGGCTCCCCGCACAGTCATTACACAAGGCCAGATATCTGAACGTGGGGGAGGGTGCGCGGAATGGATTTGGCACTCTGAAGCTGCAGATCCGTTCTGCCGCATGGATTTTGAGGGGGTTTTTTGTCAGCGCACTCCGTGGCTGAGGCACTGCGATGATGTGGATGCTTTACCACAGGACGTCTCCGTGGGCAACCCACAGCAGGGTGTGCTGTGTGGCCGATAGGCCCCGCAACACTTTCAACCGGCTCAATAAGAGGCGGCACTATGTCGTGCCAAGCCGCCAGTGTGGCCAAGGCCTCTGTGTGCTTGAAAAGTATAGCTACGGAGTAGGGTCCAGGGCAGGGGGCCCTGACATTTTTGAGCCTGCAGGCACCTTTGGAATTCTGACACTGTGAGTCTCTGAGCCCTGTTGTTGGCCCTCCAGATAGGGCTGCCAAGTCCCCCCGGGCCCCCTGAGGGGGGCGGAAAACCCCCCGCCCCAGAGGCCCGTTCCCCGACGCCGGGGAATCGGGCCCCGGGGGGAACCCCGCCCCAGCGTGCACGTCACAGGGAAGTGACGTTATGATGCCGGGCATGCTGGGGTCGGGGCCACGGCCATACAAGGGAAAACTCTATGACTGTGGCTGTGATCACAGGAGCCGCACAGGAGTCCCCCGCCAGCAAGGTAGGTAACACTTGGCAACCCTACCTCCAGAGGAACTGGTTGGCCACTGTGTGAGTGTGGATGCAGTCACAAAATGGCTGCCGCAGGGGCCGGAGACAGCCGCAAAATGGCTGCCCAGCTTAGCTTCAGTCACACAGTGAAGATCCTTGTGCTGCAGTGGCAGGTGCTGCCAACACAAAGTTTTTAAAAGTTTCCACAGCCAATCAAATCTCCAACAGCCAATCAGACGCCTTGCTGCTGGCCCCACACACTTTCTAAACACACTTGGTGTCCGTGGGCGCCATGTCAAGGACCCTGATCTTGGGCAACGCCTTGGGTTGGCTGGAGGAGGAAGGGGCTTCTGTGAAAAAAGGGGAACGGACGAAGGGAGAGCCTTTAGAAGCCAGGCTGGACTGGAGACAGGGAAAGGGCCTTTTTAAAGAGCCAGAGAGGGAGAGCTTGAGGGGAGTCTTCAGAGCAGAGCATCCACCCAGAGAGTAGGAGAGTGAAGGGTTGGAGCTGCAAAGGCAAGAGAGAGGGGACGAGTGATGGAGGAAGAGGCTGGGGCTAGACAGGGCCATCCTAAGCAACAGTTGTCCAAAAGTCATGGCAGTGAAGGGCAGTTTTTGTGGAGAAGACTTGACCTAAACTACCAGTCTACATGTCTACATTGGTTGGATTTCTGGGACATTTGATAGCCACAATGAGCATACCCCCCACACACACACACAGCTGTTAATTCTTGAGAATTACCCTTGTGAGGGAACGTGGCATGGTATCGGGGCCGTAGCGGTAGCGGGGGGCGGTGCCCCCGCACAAATCTGCAATGCCCCCCTCTCCCAATCTCATCAGATCTTGGAAGCTAAGTAGGGTCAATACTTGGATGGGAAACCATGAAGGAAGACTCTGCCGAGGAAGGCCATGGCAGACCACTTCTGCTTCTCATATGCCCGGGAGGCCCCTTGCTGGGGTGACCAAGGTTGCGCCTTGACAGCAGGCAGATATGTAAGAATTCCCCTCACCAGATCCATGCTAATTGTGTCGGGAAAGGGTCCTATCTTTGCTGATAAACTCAGGAAGGAGTATTAGGCTGGAAATGCCTCAAGCGTTCTTGAGGGTGAGTGAGTTTCTCAAAAGCACTGGCCATTGGGTTTGGAGTGATCTCATGTAGTCATAAGACAAGCCCTGGGGCAGGGTTGAGGCGGGCTGCGCAGTTCCTGTAGGAACTTTGTTGTCTCATCATGGCAAAACGTTTTATGGCTGTTATTTCCTACTGCATGATTCATTGGCTCGCTCTAAGATGGAGTCTGCCTAAGGCTTTTGGCATCCAAGGCCCCCTGCTTGTAGGGGTTTGGGGACTACCAGCAGGGAAAACATTGTGTGATGTGTGCATATGTGTGTGTGTGTGCGATATTCATGCCTACAGTGTATATATAACTAGGGTTGCCGGGCCCTTCCTGGGACTTGGCAGGGGATGGGGGGGGAACCAAAAGAGAAAGGCCCGGGCCACGTTGCCAGTGGCACACAGGAAGTGACATCATCACGCCAGCAACTTCTGGGCAATGCTCCATGGCAAAATCAGTCTCTATCATAGGTTTCCCCCCCAAATATCAGAGCATTGCCCAGAAGTCACTGATGTGATGGTGTCTGTGGTGTATTCAATTCAATGTAAACTGTATGTGAACTCACTCATTGGAACACCATGCAAAGCTTCGTCCTGGGCAAGGATCCTAATTCCTCAATTCCTATTGGTAGCCCAGGAAGAGCCGACCAATCACCTAACATCCAGTTCCCTGAGAGGGATTCAATGTAAACTGTATGTGAACTCACTCATTTGAACACCATGCAAAGCTTCGTCCTGAGCAAGGATCCTAATTCCTCAATTCCTATTGGTAGCCCAGGAAGAGCCGACCAATCACCTAACATCCAGTTCCCTGAGAGGGAACGTCTGTGATTGGACTTTATCTTTACAATCCTATTGGTTGATATGTACAGTAGGGCGTGGCTACATTAGCCCGGGAGAGTTTAAAAGGAGCTCAGCTGCAATGCAAAAGTTGTTCTGGTTGTTTGGTTCTGGTTGTGTTAAGCGTTGCTCATTAAAGCTGAATCACTGGCTGAAATCACTCTCTGACTCTTGTTAAGTAGCTGACTTAACAGTGTCACTTCCCATGCTATGCCAGCAACATGGCCCGGGCCTTCCTTTTTCAACTGGTGAGTCCCGCCGCCAGCCAACTGATCACCAGCTGAAGGGCAGAACCTGGCAGTCAGGGACCCCTGCCTCCACTGAGGGGTCTCACAACCAATGCTCCCTCTAAGCTGTGGAGTCTTGTGAGCAAAAATTCTAATTTGTGAGCTACTGGCATTAAAGTTGTGAGCGAGCCATTTCGCTACTGCATAAATCAGTTTGCTCTGGAGCCCTCCTTCCTGAGCGAAGACAGAAATGTGTGAGCCAGAGGCTAAAAAAACGTGAGCTAGCTCACACTAACTCAGCTTAGAGGGAACACTGCTCACAACCCTATTAATGCATAGTGTTTGTTCATGCAAAACAACAACAACAAACCTTTATTGGCATTAAACAGTAAGGAGAATACAAGACATAAGAAGAACTCAATACAGGTAACATAAATCTCGCTTTTTAGAAGTGGATTTGCTTCAAGGTGCTGGTTTTGACCTTTAAAGCCCTATATGGTCAGGGGCATGCCTACCTGAGGGGCCGCCTTTCCCCATCTGTCCCCCAGAGAGCACTGAGGTCTCCCTGATCTGAAAGATGCCAGATTGGCCGCTACCAGAGTTAGGGCCTTTCAGTGGTGGCTCCACACCGGTGGAATGAGCTCCCTGAAGACTAGGGTTGCCAAGTGAAAAAAGAGTTTTCCCTCGGATGATCGTGGCCCCGCCCCCAGCATGCTCGGCGTCGTCACGTCACTTCCGGGTGACGTGCATGTGGGGGTGGGGTTCCCCCCAGGGCCCAATCCGCCAGTGGCGGGGAACAGGCCTCTAGGGTGGGGGTTTCCCTGCCCTCCAGGGGGACTTGGCAAGCCTACGGAAGACATCAGGGCCCTGCGGGACCTTTTACAGTTCCACAGGGCCTGTAAAATGGAGTTCTTCCACCAGGCCTTCGATTAGGAGCCGCCACGGAAGAACAAGCTTAGAAACTGAACCATCATGGCCCCCATGTCAGTGGAACCAGGAACAACTATGGACCATCATACAGCACGCACCATCTGCACTCAATTGCACTTGTAGGTACACTGTGTGTGATGTAAATTTTATAGTATTGCATCTATGCACCTATGTTTTCTTGTATTTATTGTATTGTATTGTATTTTGCCACTGAAGAACAAGCTTAAAAACTGAACCATCATGGCCTCCATGTCAGTGGCACCAAGAACAACTATGGACCATCATGCAGCACGCACCATCTGCACTCGATTGCACTTGTATGTACACTGTGTGTGATGCAAATTTTATAGTACTGCATCCATGCATCTATGTTTTCTTGTATTTATTGTATTGTATTGTATTTTAACATGTTGTACACCGCCTTGAGCCTTCCTGTGCAGGAAAGGCGGGTTATAAATTGGAAATAATAAATAAATAAACAAACAAATAAGTTGCCACTATTTCAACAGTTAAAGCATTTTTTGAGGAAAGAAGGGAAAAAAGGACTTATAATTATCGGATTGACCTATTAAATCCTTTAACAACCAGTCTAAATACTTAGAATGAATGTTCAACGTAATAATCGCAGTACAGAAGGACATGCTCAATACTTTCTACTTCCTTTCTTCCACAGTCACATAGCCTCTGTGTGTAAGGTGTCTTGGAAAATCTCACTTGGACTACTGCAGAGGGCAAAACAGTAAAACGTGCTCACGTATAAGATCTGCGAGTACATGGATCACTGTGGGAGAAAAGATATGATGCTTTCATCCCCACGGGAGGAATCCCTAATCTCAGGGGAGAACATCTACCAGAGGTACGACTACGTAGTTCTTGCAACTCAATATCCAAGAGTCTTTAAGTAAGACAAAGGCTGTGGTCACACAGTCATTTTGATCGGGTTTCACCGCTGTTCCCTCTCGCATTTAAAATTGCTGATCACGACACCCACATCCGTCTCCCGCACCAAAGTGGGCTCACTCGCGGGATCCTCCTGGTTCCCTAGCGAGTTTTCTGACGCCGGGGAAATCAACTACTTTCCAGGTACTTGCGCTTTGAATCCGCAATTTGCCTATCTGGACAGCCATCTCTCACAGTGATTGCGATTAGGTCATCTGAACATCCTTCTTCCGGTAGGGGTTTGTTTGTTTTGCGACTTTCAACTGAAAGAATAGGACCCAGCAACTTACATAGCAAAGACAAACAACATATTGCTGAACAAGTTCTTAATGTAATAAATATAACAATACAGATGTTACTTTGATCTCCTGGTTCCCTAGCGAGTTTTCTGACGCCGGGGTAATCAACTACTTTCCAGGTACTTGCGCTTTGAATCCGCAATTTGCCTATCTGGACAGCCATCTCTCACAGTGATTGCGATTAGGTCATCTGAACATCCTTCTTCCGGTAGGGGTTTGTTTGTTTTGCGACTTTCAACTGAAAGAATAGGACCCAGCAACTTACATAGCAAAGACAAACAACATATTGCTGAACAAGTTCTTAATGTAATAAATATAACAATACAGATGTTACTTTGATTGTTGTTTTGTTTCAACAGATGAATACATCAAGAGACTAAAGTCTCAATGCAGGCAGGACGAACCTTCCCAGGCTTGACTGTCCATTTCGACTTTTCGTCTTTATCAAACGTCAGTTTGTAGAAGTCTATCTTCAATACATACTTTTCATCAATATGTGCAAGTATTCAAAAGTGGCTACTTCAAGCTCTCAAGATAAACAGTTCCCTTCAGGGTAATGCATTGTTTTGCGACTTTCACCATTGTGTGCATGTGTGCGCATGCATATATGCACATGTGTGCATGCACAAAGATTTTTTTTAATTGTGCTGCGCTGCCACTTGGGCGGCGCGGCTGTCTGGACAGTGCCTGGAGCATACTCACACAAAGCAAGCGGTTGGGCAAGGGATGTGTGATCATCTGAACCCGCTTGAAAATATCCCCGATCAAATCTACAGTGGGAACAAATCGTGGCTCGCTTGCCTTGTGACAACAGCCAAAGGCATCTTTTTCTGACACGGAAAGCAGCTCGTCAAAGTTTATCCCTGCCTCCACTGAGGGGTCTTGCAACCCAATAATGAATAGTGTTGATTTCTTGATGCAAAATAACATTTAGGGGAAATGTGTACCTCTTACCCCAAAAGCAAAAAATGGAACTGACGTGATTGATGTATCCAGTATCATACAAAGGGAAGCAAAACCAAAGCTGAGAATTTCATGCCGAAAAAGTAGAGATAAGAAACTGGAATGAATTAGTTTGCCTTCCACTTCCCAACGAATCTGTCATGGTAGAAAAGGGACATCCACTATTTTTGCCTGATTCCACTTCCAAGACAGCCAGTTTGGCTCAGTGGTTTGGAATTGCAGACTCTAACTTGGGAGAACTGGGTCTGATTCCCCACTCCTCCACTTGCAGCTGCTGGTGTGACCTTGGGTCAGTCACAAGTTCTTTCAGAGCTGTTCTCTCAAGGGCAGTCCTCGAGAGCGCTCTCTCAGCCCCACCTACCTCACAGGGTGTCTGTTGTGGGGAGGGGGAAGGGAAAGGAGATCGTAAGCTGCTCTGAGAGCCCTTTGGGTAGTGAAGGGTGGGGTATATATCCAATCTCCTCCTCTTCCTTCTTCACTACATCAAGTCATGTCCTCATGGCGCCCCTGACCAGCAGCGTTAGATATTGGGGGGGTCAAAGGGGGCTCCTGGAGGAGCAGAATCTTAGGAAAGACCCATGTCCATGATTAACTCCCCCTTGTACTTCATTTTTTTTATATATTTCCCGCAGTCTTATCTTCCCATGTGGACTTTCGTTCCTGCTTTTCTATTATGTCGGACTGTATGAGATCAAACAAATAATTATGCCAGATTTCTACTGCCCATTTATTTTTGTTCTTCCAGCCTAGAGCTATTACTGCTTTACTTGCTCGTATCATGGCTTTAAACACAGCTTGGTTCTCTTTGCTAATTGCTGGGTTTCCTACTATACCCATTAGCATTAAATTAAAGTTGATGGGCAATGATACTTTACATGTCTTTTTTATAATTTGTAGTATCTTTGTCCAGAAAACACTGACCTCTGGGCATTCCCACCACATATGGGAATACCATCCCCCTTGTACTTCATAAACAGGACTGTCAACCTCCAGGCAGTGGCTGGAAATATCCCGGGATTATAACTGGTCTCTAGATGACAGCGATTAGTACCCCTGGAGCAAACGGCTGCTTTGGAAGTTGATCTCTATGGCGTTATAAACCATTGACCTCCCTCCCCTCCTCAAACACCACCTCTCCAGGCTCCACCCCCTCAAGTCTCCAGGAATTTCCCAAGCCAGAGCTAGCAGCCCTGTTCATGGGATTTAACCCAATGGAATGTCCCGTAAGCGCTGCAACCACCATAACGCCAGCAAGGGGGTGACGGATCTTGTCCCGGTGACATCCACGCTCAAAAGGAAATCAAACGAAAACCAAACTCCATAAGCCCGAGTGGGAAAGAAGAGAGTTTCCTTTTGTTTTTAATTTAGAAACCGGGCATGTAAAAATAGAAAACCGGTGGACGGAAAGGTCAGCGATTTCATGGGGTCACGGTAGCAAATCCAGCCATCGATCGAAAAGTCTGGGAGCCCAGCCCACACATACATACATACAGAAAGAGAGAGTGAGAGAGCACAAAGTGAATTCATTCAGCTTTTATCACGCGGCTCTGGTGACGATAAAACATCTGTAGATGCCGGAAGCCCAACCACTCCCCCTTTTGCCAAACGTACGGTAATTTAATCACAACTCGGAGCAATTTATCTGCAACAAGGAACGGCTTCTGTTTCTCCATAATGAGCTGATTATATCTTGTCAGAGGAGCCTTAAACCCATCAGATCTCAAATGAATTACACCAAACATATTATTTTCATAGCAGCTGGGGATGACTAACGAGCGAAACAGAGCCCTCCATTGTCATATCTCATTGAGAATGATAGCCTGCAGCCGGTTAAAAGGGGGAGCGCATGACACCAATTCACGTAGGTCACCAATTTCATAAATATGATCTTGATCATTTACTCAAAGATTGGCTCCAGATTCGCTCAATGGGGAGGGTGCGTATGTGTGCGAGATATATTTTTCTCTCTCTACAAAAGCTAATCCGCACAGAGAAAATTTTTCCCCTCCAGTCCTCAGGGAGGCCAAGGTCTCACCAAAAGCAAGAGTTTGGTCAGTCCGGGACTAGATAACTTCAAGGCAAGGGACCACATGTCTGAAAGCTTTTTTGCATAACAAAAACCTCCTTATATGTTAAAAAAAACCCTTCACATATAAGGGAGAGAGTTGGCCTAGAGCCAGTCTGCCTGATGCCTCGATCTGTAGAAATTTTTGTAAAGAGCGTTGACATATAGTCTGGAGTGGTATAGCTGAGAAACAATGAGACAGTTTGATGTATCGGTTAGAATATTGGGATCGGGCCGGGGAAATCCAGGAAGGATCGTAAGAACCTAAATGAAGCCATACTGGATCAGGCCAATGGCCCATCCAGTCCAACACTCTGGGTCACACAGTGGCCAAAACCCAGGTGCAATCAGGAGATCCACCAGCAGGGCCAGAACTCCAGAAGCCCTCCCACTGTTCCCCCCCAAGCACCCAGAATACAGGGCATCACTGCCCCAGACAGAGTGTTCCATCTATCCCTTGTGGCTAATAGTCACTGATGGACCTCTGCTCCATATGTTTATCCAATCCACTCTCGAAGCTGTCTATGCTTGTAGCTGCCACCACTTCCTGTGGTAGGGGAATCCACGCATGAATTCCTCCTTGGGTGAAGAAGTAAATTAAATCCCCACTCTGCCGCAAAGCTCCCTGAGTGATCTTGGGCCCGTCACCATCATATGTGTGTGTGTGTGTGTGTGTACACACACATACAGTTTTCCATTATTTTTCTTGTAAGGGCCATGAGAAAGCCCTAGAACAGAAGAAGAAGAAGAAGAGGAGGAGGAGATTGGATTTATACCTCACCCTTCACTACCTGAAGGAGTCTTAGAGCGGCTTACGGTCTCATTTCCCTTCCCCTCCCCACAACAGACACCCTGTGAGGTAGGTGGGGCTGAGAGAGCTCTTTCGAGAACTGCTCTTGAGAGATCAGCTCTGAGAGAACTGTGACTGACCCAAGGTTAAGCCAGCAGCTGCATATGGAGGAGTGGGGGATCAAACCCGGTTCTTCCAGAATAGAGTCCGCACACTTAGCCAGTACATCAAACAGGGGTCTCCAGCATGGTGCCGACTGAGACCTTTCCTGACACCCACCAAGTGTTTATAGAATGTGGGTGGGGTTAGGTGGGGCTTTTGTCCAGCAGGGTTTCTGATTGGCCACTGGAGATAATGATTTGCTGTGCAGTTTGTTTGTTTTTAAATTTGCTTTGGTGGGGTTGCCAACTCCGTCTTCGCCGAGAGAGGGGGGCTCCCGGCCGGCGTCGGGGGGGTGCGCGCGCATCACCCGGATGTGATGTAGGCACGCTGGGCACGCTGGGGGCGGGGCCACGGCCATACAAGGGAAAACCATAGAGTTTTCCCTTGTATGGCCATGGCCCCGCCCCCAGCGTGCCCAGCGTGCCTACGTCCCTTGCTAGTGACGCGCACGCCGGGGGCGGGGTTCCCCCGGGCCCTGATTCGTCGGAAATCGGGGATTCAAAGCGGGGGATTCCCCGCCCCCTGCCCACATTTGGCAGCCCTAAACACAAAGATCTTCACTGTGTAAGTTGCATGTATATGGTAAAACATTTTAAAACAATATGTTAATTTAAAAGGCATCCTGTCAGAAAGAACTCCTGCCCAAAATGATAAAGTGTCACTATTAGATAGATTCAGCTGGGTAGCCGTGCTGGTTGGAAGCAACAGAGCGAAGTTTGAGTCCAGTGGCACCTTTAAGGCCAACAATAAGCTGAAGATGTGGGCGTGCACGCAAAAGCTTTATACCCAGAATAGAACTTTGTTGGTCTTAAAAGTGCCACTGGACTCAATCGTTGTTCCATTACTATTCGAGCGATGCATAATCTCCCTCCCTGACATTTTGTGATTGCTCCCACCACCTTGTGACAGAATTCCAAAGATGTTCACAGGCTCAAAAAGGTCGGGGATCCCAGCCCTGGAAAATCCAGAAATTCATGTGGATTCCAATGCACCAAGAGGAGACTGGGAAATGGAAGGTGGACAGAAAGCTCTGTTAAGTTCTGGGACTATTTCCTCCCCAAGTGTACAGCTTTACCTCCATAGGGATAGATCGGACCTGGGTCTTCTAAGGCCAGGATATGACTCAGGGCATGCAGGGTTCAGTCCCTGAATCCTCCAGTTAAAAGGATCAGGTTGAGATGATATAGGTGACGTCTATATCATCTCATACATAGACATCTCTATAACGATGTCTATATAGGAGCCAGTTTGGTGTAGTGGTTATATATAGAGACGTCTATATAGGAGCCAGTTTAGTGTAGTGGTTAAGTGTACGGACTCTAATCTGGGAGAACCGGGTTTGATTCCCCACTCCTCCACTTGCAGCTGCTGGATGACCTTGGGCAAACCATAGCTCTGACAAGAGCTGTCCTTGAAAAAGAGCAGTTTCTGTCAGAGCTCTCTCAGCCCCGCCTACCTCACAGGGTGTCTGTTGTGGGGAGGGGGAGGGAAACCCAGTTCTCTCAGATTGGGGTCTGTGCTCCTAACCACTACACCAGACTGGCTCAATACATTGCTTTGACTGCCACTGTCACCACAGCACAAGGATCTTCACTTTGTGACTGAAAATAAGTGATACAAGCTATTCTGTGGCTGGCTGCACCAGTTGGTGTAGTGAGAGAGCCAGTTGGTGTAGTGGTTAGGTGCGCGGACTCTAATCTGGGAGAACCGGGTTTGATTCCCCACTCCTCCACTTGCACCTGGCTGGATGACCTTGGGCAAGCTGTAGTTCTGATAAGAGCTGTTCTTGAAAAAGAGCAGTTTCTGTCAGAGCTCTCTCAGCCCCGCCTACCTCACAGGGTGTCTGTTGTTGGGAGGGGGAGGGAAAGGAGTTTGTAAGCTGCTCTGAGACTCTGAGTGAAGGGCGGGGTATAAATCCAACTTCTTCTTCTTCTCTTCTACCTGAGACCCTGGAGAGCCACTTCCAGTTTGACTAGACAACAGCGATATCGATAGACCAATCATAATATCATCATCATCTGGCATTGTGTGTAGTATAGCCAGGAGATCCTGAGATTGTCTGGCAGCCAGAAGTGCTAGCTCTTTTCGCTTTATGCACCACTAGGTGGTGAGCTAGACTCATTTTTAAGGCAGGAGACGTTCAGAGACGATTGACCGTTGCCTGCCTCTGCGTCACGACCCTGGTACTCCTTGGAGGCCACCCTTCCAAATACTAGCCAAGGCCAACCTTGCTTAGCTTCCAAGATCTGATGAGATCGGGCTAGCCTGGGCTATCCAGGCGAAGGCACCAATCCTCTGACACAGTTGAAGCCAACTTTATGTGTTCACTAGGAATGATTACATGGTAAATTTGATGGGTTGGATCCTGTAAGTCAGTTCCACTGAAAGCAGTGTTTTCCTCCATGCTAGACGTCTTCTGCTGACGTCAGTGGAAGGATCCTTGCAGCGAACGAAAGCACCAACGTCCTGAACTGGATGGCCCAAGCTGGTCTGATTGTGTCAGATCTCGGGTCGGCTCTGGTTAGTGCTTGGATGAGAGACTGCCAAGGAGGTCCAGAGTTGCCACACAGATGCAGGCAACGGCAAACCACCTCTCTCTCTCTCTCTCTCTCTCTCTCTCTCTCTTCTTTTTCCTTGAAACCCTTATGGGGTTGCCATAAGTCAGCCGCTGATCCTACATTGAGCAGGGGGGGTTGGACTAAATGGCCTGCATGGTCCCTTCCAACGCCACAATTCTTTTTTCTTTTTTATAAGCGCTATCCCAATTCCAACCGTGATTGTAATTGCGTTTGTTGGATTTTTAAATAAAAATGGGAGAATACAACTTTGAATTTTTACAAGCGGATTCCAATGAGGAGCATTTCATTCGTGATGCTTTGCGTTCACAAACTTCATTGCTGTTGCAGCCATTTACGATCCCCTGCTGTCGTCTGTTTTCATCTGCTCACTGCACCGGAACTAATCTTCCACAATTCGTTTTTAAGCACAGTCTCCCCCGGGGCTTTAGTTTACTGAGACGGACTGTGTATTTTCATGCATCTTACATGCGCACGATGAATGATTTTAAATGCGATTGTATTCCTGTGACTGTGATGGTGTTGACTGACTGGTGTGTTGTGTAACTTTGATACACGTGTTCTTTCGGAAAGGTAGTGATGCTGTCCATCACGGGCAACTAAAATTCTGTGAGGATAACACGACATTTCATGTGGTGTCACCTGTGGGCCCAAGGCTGCCTATGGGCTGAGTAGCAGTAAAAAAGAGCAAGAGTCCAGTAGGACCCTAGAGACTAACCCAATATGTGGCAGGGGATAACCTTTCATGAGTCACTGGTCACTTCTTCAGATACAGCTAGAATGGGAGTCCACCTGTCCTATTTATTGGGAAATGGAGTGACTTCAGATGCCGAATGACATTAGCAGGTAAATAACAATAGCAGGTGAATAACAATAGCTAGCATGATTGGATTTAGGTGAGATATCCAGAGGGATAGGTGGCATGGAGAAATCAGCATTGGTGACGAGACAGGAAACCTAGTTCTCAATTCAGTCCAGGTGGATGCACTGTCTTGAGCTTCATTATCAATTGCAATTCAGCAGAGACTGAAGCTCAAGACAATGCATTCATCTGGACTGAATCAAGGTCTAAGTTTCCTGTCTCATTACCAATGCTGATTTCTCCATGCCTGCTCCCTCTCTGCATATCTCACCTAAATCCAATCATGCTTGCTATTGTCATTTGGCATCTGAAATCAGTCCACTTATCAATACATAGGACAGACGGACTCCCATTCTAACTGTATCTGAAGAAGTGAGCAGTGACTCACGAAAGCTTATCCCCTGCCACACATTGTGTTAGTCTTTAAGGTGCTACTGGACTCTTGCTCATTTCTGCTGCTACAGACAAACTAACACAGCTATCCATCTTGATCTATGGTCTGTGTAGATTACACTCAAAACATACCATATATTTATAACCAAATAAGGTACCTACACCACTACTAGACCTTATGGCTGACCCATGACTTTCACCCCCAAATAGTAGGAGCCTCATGTAACATTGGCAAATGCCAGATTTTGAGGGCAGTGCCTGATATGGAAGACCTCTGCCTGAGACCCTGGAGAGCTACTGCCAGTCTGACTAGACAACAGTGACCTTAGTAGACCAATGATCTGATTCAGTAGAAGTCAGCTTTATGCAGGGCTCTAGTCGGGGGGGAGCTCTCAGGTACGGAGCTCCGGAAGAGAACCTCTAGGGGGCGGGGCGGTCACGTGGTGAAGCCCCGCCCCCTTCTTTACCCCGCCCTCTGCTTCGATCCTCATTCCGTTTGGGAATGAGGATGAAGCAGGAGGGTAAGTAGCCGGGCCTTCTGACACACTTCCGGTGATGTCAGGGGGTGTGGCCTTCTGTCACTTCCGGTGATGTCAGGGGGCGTGGCATATGCAAATAAGTTATGCTAATGAGTTATGCTAATGAGCTCCGGCAGCTCTTTTTCTACAACAAGACCCCTGGCTTTATGTGTTCACCAAGAATAATTATAGTTTGAGGAGGATAAAGCATCACTTTCAGGTGACATTCTAGATATTTCCTCTGATCTATGTGGTAAGGACTATAGAAACATGGGGAAATTCCTAGAGCCTCTCTACGGAGGCCATTTTGTCTCTTCCTCTTCAAGGGTGCAATATTGAAGAGTTCTCAAATCTTTGTCAAGCAACTACAAAAACAGCTTATAAAGGAAGGTTTGTAGGAATCTTGTATTCTCCACTACGATGTCTCTGTTTCAGTTGGGGACACATCAGTAAGTTTACCTTTGGGGAAGGACTCTGGGAATGCCGTGTGCTCTCCCTGGTCCCAGTAACTTAATTCAGAAAAAATTACAGATTTGACAGACGGTAATTTTGCAAAGTTAGAACCTGATACTTTTCCAGATTTTTTTTTTTTTAAACGTTTCTCATCCGGACCCCCTCTCTTAAATCACTTTGCTGAAGTGAAAAATTTAGAGAGTAGGAGATGTTTTTAAGAAAGGGTGCAGGGCTATTTTTGGGCAGGAACGCACAGGAACGGAGTTCCAGCTGGCTCCCAAGTTGGCCACGCCCAGCAGGAACTCATTAGCATAATAGGCCACACCCAACAGCAGAAACTCATTAGGATTGGCTACATTAGGGGGTGTGGCCTAACATGCAAAGGAATTCCTGCTACAAAAAATGGCCCAGGGTTTTGACAACAAACAAGGTAAACAGAATAAGAAGTAAAAGGTGGGTGTGGCTGGATGGCCACACTTCTGGTAACATGGGGGTGCGGCCTAATGTGGTAATGAGCTGTGCTGTCTGGGGTGTGGCCCAATATGCTAATGAGTTCCTGCTGTTGGGTGTGGCCTATTATGCTAATGAGTTCCTGCTGTGCTTGTTCTACAAAAAGAGCCCTGAAAGGGTGTGAAAATGGAAATCACCAGCAGCATCATGTACTGGCGTAACCACATTCGCAATGCCCTTTGTTCCCATTCTAGCATGTAAGAAGATATTAGATGGGTAGAAAAAGTACTGAAAAGAGCAGCTAAAACACCATCGAAAGCTCGAGATTCTGGTGCTCAAGATGACTAAAGAATAAACAAATGAACAAACCAGCCAAAAAAGCCCCATTACGATAATTATTTAACGAAAATGAATGGTGATGAAAATCAATGAACAAATTTGGTTTCTTTCGGTTCCCTGGTGTCTAACCAGATGGGTAGAGAATACAGGCAGGGAAGATTCAGGAGTAGGGATAGGCACAAACTGGCTCACGAGCCAAAATTCATGCCGAACCTGGGGCAGTTTTGAGCTCGGGAACTGATGCTTGGGAAAGACGCATTCCCTGAATATTTACTGGACTTTTGGCTGGTTCAGTTCAGCTGTTCGGGGCCTTGGTCTCTCTCTGCCTGCTCAGGAGAGCCAGTTTGGTGCAGTGCTTAGAAGCACAGACTCTAAACTTGGAGAAACGGCTTTGATTCCCCATTCCTCCACATGCAGCTGTTGGTGTGACCTTGTGTCAGTCACAAGTTCTTTCAGAGCTGTTTTCTCAGGACCAGTTCTCTCAGAGCTGTCTCAGCCCCACCTACCTCACAGGGTGTCTGTTGTGGGGAGGGGGAGGGAAAGGAGACTGTAAGCCTCACTGAGGCTCTGGTGAAGGGCAGAGTATAAATCCAGTCCTTCTTCTTCCACCTACTCAACTGTCTCAAGCTCCCTCATACAGCCCCTTGAAATGGGCTGTGCGAGGGAGTCCGAGACAACTGGGCCAACAGAAAGAAGGAGGTGAAATGCCCTGTAGGAGCCATTTCAGCTCCATATTTAACCCTCTGGTTTTGCTCCCTCCCAGGGCTTTTTTTGTAGAAAAAGCCCAGCAGGAACTCATTAGCATAATAGGCCACACCCAACAGCAGAAGCGCATTAGCACATTAGGCCACACCCCTGACAGCACCACTCATTAGCATATTAGGCCGCACCCACATGTTACCAGAAGTGTGGTCATCCAGCCACACCAACCTTTTGCTTCTTATTCTGTTTACCTTGTTTGTTGTCAAAACCCAGGGCCTTTTTTTGTAGCAGGAACTTCTTTGCATGTTAGGCCACACACCCCTAATGTAGCCAATCCTAATGAGTTTCTGCTGTTGGGTGTGGCCTATTGTGCTAATGAGTTCCTGCTGGGTGTGGCCAACTTGGGAGCCAGCCGGAACTCCGTTCCTGCCCAAAAATAGCCCTGCTCCCTCCCACTTTGAATTGGCGGGGAGCAAAACCGAAGAGTTAAATGGATGGCAGCCATTGAAACTTAACAGCTGAGTGGTGGGGTCCACAGCTCAGCTGTTAGGTTTAAATGGCTGCCAGTCATTTAACCTTTCAGTATTGTTTCCAGACACTTTGAAGGAGGAGAGCAAAACCAAAGGGTTAAATGAAACCCCTTCCTGAACGATTCCCCTTTCTCCTGGCTGCGGCAAGCCATGGCCAGGAGAAAGGTGGAAGGGAAGTTCCTTCCAGGGGAATCTCCACCCCCTTTCACTTGGCCATGGTGAGCTGCAGCCAGAAGAAAGGGGAAAGGGAAGTTCCTAGACAATCCCCCCCCTTTCTCCTGGCCATAGCAAGCCACGGCAGGGAGAGGGGGGGAGAAGAAGCCCCTTCCAAGGCGATCCTCACTCCCTTTCTCCCAGCCATGGTGAGCCACAGCCAGGAGAAAGAGGGAACCGAGCTTGCCAGACCAGTTCAGTTTGTGTGAAGCCAGCTCAGTTCGGTTTGGGATTCAGTATGTGGGCTGCCATGGACCCCGAAATGAACCGCATTTTTTAGGTTCACGCCTATCCCTATTCAGGAGAGAGCGGGAGATAACAGAGCTGACATCTAAGTTTTCCAACCCTCAGTCGAACAGAGGCTGCGACTGAACAGTTTTGGTCTGAGATAATAGGCAAAAAAAGGTCAAGAGAGAGCAGCAAATATGGAATGCCGTCTGAGCTGTACCTCTGAAGCCAGTGTAAATGGAAATGAACATAAGAAAAGAAACGGGGATGATCATGAAAAGAAACAGCAGTCTTGAAATTAAAGCAAAAACATTCCCGTCCCTACTACGATTACACGGAAAGGTGAAACTGTGTGCTGATGATACCATTTCAGAACAGAAAGCACAGTTGCATCTTTTAACCTTTTACCCAGCTGCTGTTTCTCTACTCCATATCCCTCCCCAAAAGCGATTATCCCCACGGAGGATCTCAAAAACATGTTTGCTACAATAAACATGCCCGTGGAACATTTTGGGGAAGTGTGACTATGTTGTTGTTCAGTCGCACAGTCAGGTCCGACTCTTTGCGACCCCATGGACCAGATCACGCCAGGCCCTCCTGTCTTCCGCCATCCTCTGAAGTTGGCTCAATTTCATGTTCGTTGCATCTATGACACTGCCCAACCATCTCATCCTTTGCCGTCCCCGTCTTCTTTGACCTTCAATCTTTCCCAGCATCAGGGTCTTTTCCAGTGAGTGCTCCCTTCTCATTGTGTGGCCAAAGTATTTTAGCTTCAGTTTCATTATCTGGCCTTCCAGGGAATAGTCAGGGTTGATTTCTTTTAGGATTGACTGATTTGATCTCCTTGCAGTCCAAGGGACTCTCAAGAGTCTTCTCCAGCACTATAGTTCAAAAGAATCTATTCTTCGGCGCTCAGCCTTCTATAGTCCAATTTCTATAGTGTGACTATAAGGATTTAAAAATTATCATGCTATAGTTTGGGGAAGGGGGTCATGCTGTGAAGCTGACTGGGAGCAGAAGAAAAATCAATGCTGGGGGAGTTTCAAAATTGGTCTTCACCTGACAGCCCCACAGCCCCTGGCTGAGATTTTTGGACTTCACGGAATGTTCACAAGTATTCCAGGTGCTATCACGGTTTTTAAAAGAAAAAGTAATCTTATATATTTATTTATTTATTTAACCATGTATACCTACATTGGGGGGACCCGAAGTATACTATAAAAATTTATTTGAAGTTAGATATGAAATCAAATGCAAAAATCTCACGTAGACGCTGGAGACAAAAAGAGTTAGTGATGGGAGGAATGGCAGAAGGGTAATGAAGAAGCAGAAGGCATGTGGGCCAGGAGATCTGGAGAGAAAGAAAGCAGGCAAGCATGGACTGAATATGGCACATTTCTTTAGCAGCAAGGGAACAGCCCAAGCCTGATTACATACTTTAAACGTAGAAGTATTTGAAGATGGTAGGAATTGGGGTGGGGGGGTTGCTTTCAACATGGGAAAAGAACACAGCCGGCATGTTAGACGTCTAACCAGGCTCTCTGATAAATGATGCCTGGGACTCTTGGAGCATTGGCACAGCTTTTATTGTGGCATTGTGATTTTTATTTCTTCTGATGCTCAGAATTTTTCGTAAGCTGCTTTGAAGGCTTCTCGGGGTCCCAAAGCGGGAGATAAGGACAGAGAGCGAGATGGGGGCTCATTAGGCGAATGGAATTTCCGCTTATCCTGGATTTAAAGATTTTTTTTCTGCCCTTCCCCCCCTTCATGCCATTTTTTCCGCCCCCTGCAAGGAAAAACCCTTTCCGCCCCCCCCCCCCCCCGTAAGTGTCTGCCGCACTTGTCGCCAATGTCTGCTAGAGTCTCAGGAAGAGGTATTGCCAACAGCTGGGGCCTGTAAAATGTATTATTCCTCCAACGCTGGCATCATGAATGAATTAGATCCCACCCATTCGGGAGCCCGTATAATCTGCTGTACTCGTGTGCCCATAAAAGGCTTTAAAACGGGAAGAGGCTGAAATAAAAAATGAGTGTAATTGCACCTGTTTCTATATGCTTTCCCATTCCTCTGTGCCATTTCTTTCTTTCTTTTTTTTAAAGAGCCATTTAAAATGATATGGTGTTTAATTGATAAGCCGAGAATTGCCGGTTGCTGCTGGAATGCAGCTCACTCAGGGACGGTGGGAGGGCATCATTTTTGCTGTGGTTTGCCAATGAAGCAGCATCTGTGGCGGGTTTGAGAGCACACAGATGGACCACCTGGAGAAACAGAATCAGGAACTGGGATAAGAATTACCAGGTTGAATCCGGCAAAGTGTTCATCTAACCTAGTATTCTGTCACGAATAATTCCCAGTCAGATGCCAGTGGGAGCAGGGCAGTGAGGGCAGGAAAGTGAGGGTGGGAAAGTGAGGGCGGGAAAGTGATGCCCATTCCTAGCAACTGATACTCAGTCTGGTACTAGGTTATGTCAGTCATGGGGCTGCCCCCCAAATGAATATCCCACATCTCCTCTTCCTGTATCCCCCATAAAGTCTGCCTGACATGTTTTGCATGAGATCCAATTTTTTTTTTGTTTTGCATGAGATCCGTTTTATTTATTCAAAATATTTCCACCACAGTTCTTCAAAGTGTAGATTAGCTTCATTTTTTATACTTTTGTACACTGCAAATAAGAACAGCTCAATAGGTAGCAATTAAGAAAAATGAGACATGGGGTTGGTTAGGGTCGCCAGGATTCACTGTATGGTGGAAGGCCTCCCACTGATTTTCGCCACTGCCTCCTGCCATTCCAAGTGGCAGCGGGACAAAAACAAAGAGAAAAAAAGTTCCTAGCCTCCAGAAATGACAATGGGTAGCTCTGGGAACCACAGGAAACTCTATTGAGAGCCAGTTTGGTGTAGTGGTTAAGTGCGCGGACTGTACTCTGGGAGAACCGGGTTTGATTCCCCACTCCTCCACTTGCAGCTGCTGGATGAGCTTGGCAAGCTATAGTTCTGTCAGAGCTGTCCTTGAAAGGGCAGTTCTCTCAGAGCTCTCTCAGCCCCACCTACCTCACAGGGTGTCTGTTGTGGGGAAGGGAAGGGAAAGGAGTTTGTAAAATGCTCTGAGACTCCAAGTGAAGGGCAGGGTATAAATCCAATCTACTGTTGTTGCTGCTGCTGTTGTTGTTGTTAAAACAAAAGTATTCCCACCAGCAGGGGTCATTTCGTAGAAAAAGAGCTAGGGGAACTAATTAGCATAACTCATTAGCATATGCCACACCCCCTGACATCAGGGGCCCGGCGGTGGACCTGCAAGGCTAGCGGGAGTGCGAGGAAGCCCCACCAAGGCCCTCCCTGGCCCCAGGCAGGCAGGGGTGGGGAGAGGTGGGGAGGAAGCAACTTACCCTCCCTCTTCTCCTGCCTCCTCCTGGCTGAATGAGGGCTGGAAGCGGGGCAGCCGGAAGCAGGGGGCGGGGCTTCGTCATGTGCCCCGCCCCCTGCACCTTACCCGGGGGAACTGCGGTCCCCCGCGATCCCCCCCGAAATGACCTCTGCCCACCAGCAATTCCTTGAGCTATCCATTGTCACTTCTGAGTTGCACCTGGAACTGATGTAGTGACACTTGAAAAGTTGGCAACATCACTTGTTCCCCATGTCATTGCCCTAGGGTTACCAACCTCCAGGTGTCACCTGAGGATCTCCCACTATCTCCCGACAATCAAGATCAGTTCCCCTGGCAAAAATAGCTGCTTTGGAGATAGGGTGGACTCTATGGAATTATACCCTGCTGAGGTCCCTCCCCACCCCAAATCCCAGCTTCACCCACAAAATGCCCAGGTATTTCCCAACCCAGAGCTGGCAACCCTACATTGCACCCCAGTACTCCCGCTGGAAACCCTTGATCAGACAACCCTAGATCCAGACAACGTTTCTGCCGGTGAGAAAGGAAGGCAAGGTTCTCTTGGTCCACCAAGATCATTTAAGGAGGGGGATGTTCATGGGACCTGAACATACAAAAGCCATGGAGGATGTAGTAAGGAGAGGAATTGGGTGAGACTGAGTGAAGCCAACCAGTGGGATGTCTGGTTTTAATAGCCGACCAGCATTATTTTATTTAGGGAATTCATCTGCTGCTGCTCCAGAGTCCTCCTGCTCAAGGCTGCTCCCAAATCAAAACCATACTATGCAAGCATTCTGAATTATTAGCCCAGAAATAAAAGTGTGCCCCTGGCATTAAAAATAAGCCAGGGGCACACTCTAAAAATACTCATGGCCAATGTTCCCTCTAAGCTGTGGAGTCTTGTGAGCAAGAATTCTACTTTGTGAGCTCCTGGCATTGAAGTTGTGAGCGAGCGATTTGGCTGCTGCATCAATTAGTTTGCTCCAAAGCCATCCTTCCTGAGCTGAGACAAAAATGTGTGAGCCAGAGGCTTAAAAACTGTGAGCTAGCTCACACTAACACAACTTAGAGGGAACACTGCTCATGGCATAATGTCTAACTATAGTTTCAAAGATATACTGCCTTTGAACATGGAGGATAAGAACATATGAAGACAAGCCATGTTGGATCAGGCCAATGCCCCATCTAGTCCAACACTCTGTCACACAGTGGCCAAAACCCAGGTGCCCTCAGGAGGTCCACCAGAGGGGCCAGAACTCCAGAAGCCCCTCCCACTGTGCCCCCCCCAAGCACCAAGAATACAGAACATCACTGCCCCAGACATAGTGTTCCATCTACACCTTCTGGCTAATAGCCCCTGATGGACCTCTGCTCCATACGGACACTGTCCGTGCTTGTAGCGGCCACCGCTTCCTGCGGCAGTGAGTTCCATGTGTTAATTACTCTTTGGATGAAGAAGTACTTCCTTTTTATCTGTTCTAAGCTTACTGCTCATTAATTTCTTTGAGTGCCCACAAATTTTTCATGCCCATATTGGCTCATTCCCTCCCCCGGGGGGGAATTGTTGCAAGGAAACGCTATTGGTCACTGTAATGGTTTAATGAATACTGTATCCCCCCACCCCCCAAATAAATTCATGTTATCAGTTCTTGCTTGCAGTTATTGATAACTGCTGGTTGGAGGAGCAGCTTAGAGCAGATATTTGCATCCTGTCATAGGTGCCATGGATTTAAACTTGGAGCACCTTCCAGCTAAGTCCACACAAGCTACTATCTCACCGGTTTCACTAGCCCAGTAACACATGTCTGCTCTTGGCTGCTGTCACACAGGTTAGATCATGTACTTTCAATCCACTTTAGCCATCATTTGCAAGTGGATTTTCCTGTTTCCCATGGTGAAATTTGTTTGCAAATAATTGTTAAAGTGCATTGAAAGTGCTTTATCCAACATGTGTGAAAGCACCTCTAGACTTAAAAAAAAAATGGGGGGTATTTTTCATATGTGCATGTGTGTGCGTGTGTATGGGGGTGTGTGCACCTGGAAATCATGGTGGCCTCTGGTGACTGACCCCTACTGGGGGCCTGTAGGGTATTCAGAGTGGCTGAATAAAGCCTGCCCTTGCCTCCCAACTGCTGGTATTCCAAGGAAGAAGAAGAAGAAGAGATTGGATTTATACCCCGCCCTTTACTACCCAAAGGAGTCTTAGAGCGGCTTACAAACTCCTTTCCCTTCCCCTCCCCACAACAGACACCCTGTGAGCAGTGTTCCCTCTAAGCTGAGTTAGTTTGAGCTAGCTCACAGTTTTTTAGCCTCCAGCTCACACATTTTTGCCTTAGCTCAGGAAGGAGGGCTCCAGAGCAGACTAATCGATGCAGCAGCCAAATCGCCTGCTCACAACTTTAATGCCAGGAGCTCACCAAGCAGAATTTCTGCTCACAAGACTCCATAGCTTAGAGGGACCATTGCCTGTGTACAATCAGCTGTTTGTAGTGTGGGTTGGTCCCGAATGGCCTTTCTTTCCTCTGGAGTGGGAAAACGTTTCTAGCCCCCCCCCCCAAAAAAAAAACTTTATTCAGGACGTCTCCTATCACTTGGAAGTGATATCACAAGCAGCCAATGAGAAGACGGAATATGGAGAAACAGCATGGCTTCCAATTGACAAAGGTGTCAGACAAGGATGCATTTCATCTCTCTGTCTCTTCAATCTATCTGCAGAACATTTCACAAGGAAAGCTGGATTCGATTTCAGTGACGGTGGAGTGAGAACCGGTGGAAGGAACATTAACAGTTTGAGATACGCAGATGACACCACACTGCTGGCAGAAAATGGTGAAGACTTGAAACAACTTCTCATGAAAGTTAAAGCAGAAAGTACCAAAGTGGGATTACAGCTGAACATCAAGAAGACAAAAGCAGTGACTCCTGGGGAATTACACAGCTTTAAGGTTGATGATGAAGAAGCCAAAACTGTTAAAAGATTTTCTATCCCTTGGCTCCATCATCAACCAAAGGAGAGCTGCAACCAAGGAAACAGAAAGAGGGTTAGACTGGGAAGGGAAGTCATGAAGGAGCTAGAAAAGCTCCTTAAGTGTAAGGATGTGTCATTGGGGGGACCAAGATCAAGATGATTTATGCCATAATATTCCCCATTGGAGCTGCGATGGCTCAAGTGGTTAAGACGCTGAACTGCAGGCTGTGGAAGGTCAGTAGTTCAGCAGTTCAAGACCCGGGTGCCGCATGATGGAGTGAGCTCCCGTCTCTAGTTCCAGCTCCTGCCAACCTAGCAGTTCGACAGCAAGAAATTGCAAGTAGATAAATAGGTACCACTTCGGTGGGAAGGTAACAACGTTTTGTGCGCCTCGGTGTTTAGTCATGCCGGTCACATGACCATGGAAACGTCTTCGGACAGCGCTGGCTCTTCGGCTTGGAAACGGAGATGAGCACCGCAACCCTAGAGTCGGATTTGACTGGCTTTCAAGCAAGGGAACCTTTACCTTTACCTTATTCCCCATTACTATGTATGGGTGTGAAAGTTGGACAGTGAAGGAAGCTGACAGGAGGAATGTTAATTCCTTTGAAATGTGTCGGAGGAGAGTTTTGTGGGTTCTGTGGACTGCCAAAAGGACAAATCAGTGCGTTCTAGATCAAATCAAGCCTGGGCTCTCCCTAGAAGCTAAAATGGCTAAACTGAGGCTATCCTGCTTTGGTCACATTATGAAAAGACAAGAGTCACCAAAAAAGACCATAATTATAGGAAAAGTCGAAGGCAGCAGGAAAAGAGGAAGACCCAGCCTGAGATGGATTGACTCAGTCAAGGAAGCCATGACCTCTCAGTTTGCAAGGCTGGTTAAGATAGGATGTTTTGGAGGACATTAGTTCATAGCATCGGCTGTAAGTCAGAAGTGATTTGACAGCAATTAACACACACACACAGAGTGAGAAGATACTAAAGATCCATAGTCTTTCAAGGACCATCACTCAGTGGTTGAACACATGCTTTGCATGCTGCAGGTTCTGTGTTAGATCCTTTGTATCTCCAATAAAAGCACGTCCAACGGCAAGGTTGAAGCTGAGGAGACCCTTTCAATGAGAATTCGCAGTACCAGGCAATATAGACAAGTGGTCTGACTCGCTGTAAAATCGCTTAGTATGTTCACATTAGCCAAAAATCATCCCTGGCGATGTGAAGAGCTCAAGGCACAGCTGCCCACACGGTAAACAAAGGAATGAGCCATTTGTTGCACAGACTTTATAATTTGAAAACTGATCCGGCAGAGCAGTAGAACAATCCAGCAGAACAATTCCCTTGGGCCTGACTATCGCAGGCATTTAATCTAGTCATACAACCTTTTCTTCCAGACCAGAATTCCTTGCTTCCCTCCCATAATCCTCACCATTCACTTTTGTTCTTCCTGACTCTGTCCAAACTTCCCTCCCTCACTGGCTGGCAGTCACACTGCTATTGAGGCCTAGTTACGGGGTACAATTTTGCGCAAGTTCTGTCGGGGTTTCCTCGTTCTGACTTTCAGGGTCTGTCTACACGAGGGGTCCCCAACCTTTACGAGTCTGTGAGCTCTTTTGGAATTCTGAGACATGGTGGTAGGCTCAACCATATATTGGCCATCGGAGGTGGAACCTGCCACAAAATGGCTGCCAAGAAAGGCAGAGCCACCTAAGAAGCCGAAGGGCAAAGGAGTAGGGGGGATAATTATAAAACATACTAGGAAAGAAAAGTAAGAGAATAAAACCAACACTGTGGTGGCAGAAGCCGCTGAAACAAATTTATTTTATTTGGCCCAGCCAGTCAGATCTCCAGTGGCCAATCAGAAGCCCTGCTGGGCAACTGTCCCACCTGGCCCCACCCACTTTATAAGAACACAAGAAGAGCCCTGCTGGGTCAGACCAACAGTCCATCTAGTTCAACACCCTGTCTTGCCTCCTGGCCCTGGCTCTGGGATTCAGAAGTTTATTTCCTCTGAATGTGGAGGCTCCCCTCAGCCACCAGGACTAGTAGCCATTGATAGACTTCTCCTCCATGAATCTTTCTAATCTCCTTGTAAAGCTGTTTAGAGCCAGTTTGGTGTAGTAGTTAAGTGCGCGGACTCTAATCTGGGAGAACCAAGTTTGATTCCCACTCCTCCACATGCAGCTGCTGCTGTGACCTTGGGTCACAAGTTCTTTCAAAGCTGTTCTCTCATGAGCAGTCCTCGAAAGAGCTTTCTCAGCCCCACCTACCTCACAGGGTGTCTGTTGTGGAGAGGGGAAGGGAAAGGAGATTGTAAGCCACTCTGAGACTCCTTCAGGTAGTGAAGGACAGGGTATAAATCCAATCTCTTCTTGTTGTTCTTCTTCTTCTTATGAGAAAAACTTTCCAAAAACACATGTGGCAGAAAAGGTGTCAGTAGGCACCATGGAACCCAGAGCTACCACACTGGGGATCCCTGGTCTACATATTGCAAAGTCCTTGGCTGATTTCGCACTAGAGCTGCCTCAAGGTTGCGCCGCCATTTGCCCCGACACTATTGGTCAATTTCACACCCGAAGCTGCGAGGCTGCATTTTGACTCGCTGTTTCCCCCGATTTCCCCCGCAGTTTCGTGATCCTGTTTTTTGAGGATCCCCCGCGATCCCCCCCGAAATGACCTCTGCCATTCTGTCA
>NW_015171582.1:4132-22553 GCF_001447785.1 Gekko japonicus | reverse complement strand
GCACTGTTTTCCCATCTGTAAACCATCCCATAGAGCCGGTATGGGCTCCACTGTAAAAAACACATTGAAGCCAACATCTGATCATGAGACTTCACATCATGCGTAGGCTCTACTGGTAGCAGGAGCTCCTTTGCATATAGGATTGGCTACACTAGGGGTGTGTGGCCTAATATGCAAAGGAGCTCCTGCTACCAGTAGAGCGATAATACAAGCAACAAAGATTCTACATTTGTGAGCTAACTGTGGACAGTTAGCAAGGATGCAATATGATTTGGTTGTTGGTGTGTTTGTTTTTTCTGGAACATCATATAAGAATTAGTTAAACTAAAGGACGATTAAAATGGCATTTCTTTCTAGACAGCCAATATGGTGTCTATGTTATCTGGTGTCACTTCCAACTTATGGCCACCCTGTGAATTAATGACCTCTGAAACATCCTCTTGTTAACAGCTTTGATCAGGTCTTGCACACAGAGGCTCTTGATTGAGTCCATCCATCTTGTGTAGGGTCTTCTTATTCGGGAGAAGGTGGTTAAAGTGTATTTTCAGGTGGGCAGTATGTCAGCAAGCTGCCATAGGGTGGTGTGTTCTATTCTACATGTTACATTGTACTCTGTCCATCCCCCCCTGTATCCTCCTGTGTAGGTGTTTACTGTCTTTTGCTTGCTACATCTGCGGAACTGCTCAAGGTCAACCAGCTGGAGGTGGGATGGAGTTATGGCGTTGCTTTGCTTATTATGTATCTCATGCCTGAGAACTGAACTTGTGTTTATGTTGTAGAACCGTTGTGTTCCCAAGGAATTGGGCGCTAGTTTTATCTGCATTCCCGCCAGCGGGAATTGGACTCATTGGTCCTAACCTGGTTCAAGTTCCTTTATTATGTTTCCCTATGAGACTTGTAGTCATTCCTAACAATTCTTGTGTTCCTGATCTAACCATCGCTTTATAATAAATTTAACTTTGTTCTTCAAACGTGGATTTATTTCGAATGCATGGGGAATCGGACACATGATTGCCTTTTCCCATGACTCTTGCCTCCTCAGAATGTGACCAAAGTAAGATAGCCTCAGTATACTGGCATTAAAGTTGTGAGTGAGCGATTTGTCTGCTGCATAAATTGGTTTGCTCTGTAGCCATCCTTCCTGAGCTAAGTCAAAATGTGTGAGCCGGAGGCTAAAAAACTGTGAGCTAGCTCACACTAACTCAGAGGGAACACTGGCTGGAGCAGTTATGATACTCGACCAGAACCTGGGAGAATCGGGTTCAAATCCCCATTCTGTCAACTGAAACTCATTGGGTGACCTTAAGACAGTCATTCTCTCTCAGCCCAGCCAGTCTCACAAAGTTCTTGTGAGGATAAAATGGGAGAGCAGAGAATGATAGAAGAAGAGGAAGAGAAGAAGAGATTGGATGTAGAGAGTTTATGTATCAAAAGGCTAATTTTCAAATGGATTCTGGTCAGACATGGTACAATCATGGAGGAGAGGACTGTACCACATAAGAACACCAAGAAGAGCTTGGCTAGATCAGGTCAAGAAGAAAAAGAAAAGAAGTGATTGGACTTATACCCTTCCCTTCACTACCTGAAGGAGTCTCAGAGCAGCTTACAATCTCCTTTCCCTTCCCCTCCCCACAACAGACACCCTGTGAGGTAGGTGGGCCTGAGAACTGCTCTTTAGAGGACTGCTCTTGAGAGAGCAGCTCTGAGAGAACTTGTAACTGACCCAAGGTCACACCAGCAGCTGCATGTGGAGGAGTGAGGAATCAAACCTGGTTCTCCCAGATTGGAGTCCGCACTCCTAACCACTACACCAAACTGGCTTTCAAGGGCATGTCTAATCCAACAGTTTATCTCTAATAGCCAGTTGCTTCCAGGACATTTTGTAACTTAAAAAATGGTATAGTTTGTTGAAGCGGCTATCATGTCGGATAGGATATTCCAAGAAGATTGGGGGGGGGAGAATCTTTGGCAGGTCTGTGATGTGCTTTAAGATCAAGCTTCTCTTTAACCACCTGACAGTCTGATGCATGGCGCTCCTGTGGGTGAATTATCCCTCCCACCACCTTTTTCTCACCTCTTTTAAAGCTTTTTTTATGTCACTTGGAATGTGCCTGCCTCATGTCATTTAACAGCGGTACGTATCTCATGATAAACGGCTGCCGTTTCTCAGGGGCACAAACCACACTTCTCAGAACCATTGTGGGGGAAGAGCTCACATTGCCTTTGTTCCAGCGGAACGCAGGCAGCTCGATGCTTCCTTAACAGGTGTCCTCCTCATTACCTCCCTGTTTATTTCAATGGTTTCATGTGGTTCTGTGTGAGGCGGGCTTCCATGATGATGTGTTATCATTTCACATAGTAATCAACAGAACGAAGTCAAGCAGCCGATAGAAGAAATAGGCCCGTTTCCCCCCAAACATCTCAGTGCCATGCAATGTGCCCTCTAAGCTGAGTTAGTGTGAGCTAGCAGACAGGTTTTTAGCCTCCAGCTCACACATTTCTGTCTTGGCTCAGGAAGGATGGATCCAGGGCAGACTCATTTATGCAGGAGCCAAATTGCTCGCTTGCAACTTTAATGCCAGTAGCTCACCAAGTAGAATTTTTGCTCACAAGGCTCCACAGCTTAGAGGGAGCACTGGGGCCATGGCACCCTGCACCCCCTGCTTGATGAAACTGGAGTAGGCTTGCCAAGTCCCCCCGGGGGCGGGGAAAACCCCGCCCCAGAGGCCCGTTCCCCACCGCCAGTGGATCAGGCCCTGGGGGGAACTCCACCCCCACGTGCATGTCACCCGGAAGTGACGCGGGCACACCGGGCATGCTGGGGGCGGGGCCACGGTCATCGAGTGGATAAGAATTCCCCTGACCCGGATGGCCCACGCTAGCCTGATCTTGTCAGATCTTGGAAGCTAAGCAGGGTCAGCCTTGGTTAGTATGTGGATGGGAAACCACCAAGGAAGTCCAAAGTTGCTATGCAGAGGCAGGCAAATGGCAAACCACCTCTGAACGTCTCTAGCCTTGAAAATCCTACAGGGTTGCCATAAATTAGCTATGACTCGATGGCACTTTCCATCACTGCTCCCAGAACGTTCGGGCTGCATACTGCAGCGAGGCCCGCTTCAAAAAGGCTTCCCATAAGTAGACTCCATCCCCCAAATTTCTGCTTGAAATCCGAGTTTCCGGGGGGGGGGAGCTTAGAGGGAGCGTTGGGGTTGAGCAGTGTTCCCTCTAAGCTGAGTCAGTGCGGGCCAGCTCACAGTTTTTTGACCTCCGGCTCACACATTTTTGTCTTTGCTCAGGAAGGAGGGCTCCAGAGCAAACTCATTTGTGCAGTAGCCAAATTGCTCACAACTTTAATGCCAGTAGCTCACAAAGTAGAATTTTTGCTCACAAGACTCCACAGCTTAGAGGGAGCATTGCTCCAGAAGAGTAGCTGTGTTACCTTAAGCAGTGAAACGAAACGGAAGCCCACGGGCAGTTTAAAGACTAAGCAAGTTGATCCCAGCGTAAGCTTTCAACCAATGACCAATCAAAAGATTAAAGGAGAAAAGTGCAAGAGCCCAGTAGCACCTTGAAGACTGACAACATTCATGGCAGGGGGTGAGCTTTCTTGAGTCACTGCTCACTTCTTCAGGTAAGCTCATAACCAATGTCCCCTCTAAGCTGAGTTAATGTGAGCTAGCTCGCAGTTTTTTAGCCTCCGGCTCACATATTTTTGCCTTAGCTCAGGAAGGAGGGCTCCAGAGCAAACTAATTTATGCAGTCGCTAAATCGCTCACTCACAACTCTAATGCCAGTCGCTCACAATGTAGAATTTTTGCTCACAGGACTCCACAGCCTAGAGGGGAGCGTTCCTAAACCCCCGCCACAAATTTTGTTAATCTTTAAGGTGCTGCTGGACTCTTTCTCTTTTCTACTGCTACAGACAGACTAACATGCTACTCATCTTGATCTGTCTCCATATGGATAACATAAAGCCTCTGTGACTTTTCGTCTGATCCGAAGAAGTGAGCAGTGAAGACTCACGAAACCTCATCCTCTGCCACAAATGTTGTTAGTCTTTAAGCTGCTACTGGAGGACGGTTTCTCTTTTCAAATGCATCAGGCAGACTAACATGGCTACACATCTTGATCTGTCTCCATATGGATAATGGAAGCCTCTGTGACTTTTTGCCTGAGCTGAAGAAGTGAGCAGTGACTCACGAAAGTCATCCCCTGTCATTTGTCTTTAGTAAGAACAGGGGTCTTTTAGTAGAAAAAGAGGGGCAGGAGCTCATTAGCATAACATTAGCATAACTCATTAGCATATGTCACACCCCCTGAAATCACCTGAAGTGTGTCAGAAGGCACCACTGGGCTGTTTTGGATTGCTAGCTGTGGGGGGGAATGTGTAGATTTGTCCTCACAGAGAAGGGAGAGCTTGTACCAGAATAAAGCTTGGTCTTAAAGGTGCCACTGCACTGTTTTGGACCGGGGGGCCGGGGGGGGGGCCCTGCAGCTTACTTGACTGCTTCTTGCTCTGACTGAGGGCTGCTGGGAGCAGGGGGGGGGGCTTGTTGCATTTGCCCGCCCCCTGGTCTCTTTACTGCCAGAGCTTCGCCCCTGTGCGCTCCTGCAGGAAATGACCCCTGCCTGCCACAGATTTTGTTATTCTTTAAGGTGCTACTGGACTCTTGCTCTGTTCTACTGCTACAGCCTAACACAGCTACCTATCTTGATCAATCAAAAGACACGCAGTCAAAAGAGGAAAGCCCAGTACTATCTTTTTCCAAAGCCTGAATAAATGCTTGGATTTCTCACACACTATGGGTCTTAATACCCCGACCTGGATGGCCCAGGCGAGACTGATCTTGCAGGGTCAGTCATGGTTAATACTTGGATGTGAGACCACCAAAGAAAAGTCCAGAGTTGCTACCCAAAGGCAGGCAATGGCAAAACACCTCTGCTCATCTCTCGCCTTGCAAACATTGTGGGTCCCTTGTAGGGTTGCCAAGTCCATCTTCCACCCCCAGCGGGGGACTTTGGGGGCGTTCCTGGAAGGGGTGGGGCATCCCCAATGTGATGATGTCACGTTGGGGACGTCTGCCGCCCCCCCCCCAGGCCATGCGCCGGATCTCCAGAAACAGCAGTTCCCTGCACTTAAAGTAGCCAGCAGCCGGCGTTTCCCCTTTAAGAGCAGCTGCGTTTCCCTTTTAAGAACGAAGCTGGCTTTTCCCTGCAAGCTTGTGGAGTTCGCGCTTGGGATGAAACACGGGTTGCACACCCTTAAAGGGAGAGAGATGGGTGGCTGTGGGTGTTGGGGGTGGGGCTTCCCCCGCCGGCCATCTGGCTGGCTGGCGGCGGGTAGAAACCCCCCCAAAAAAATCAGGGGACCCCTGGCAAACCGGGGGGGTTGGCAACCCTAGTTCCTTGTAAAACAGCTGTGAAGGTGCTTTCCAAGACCTATGTGTAAACCTCCTCAACCATAGGCAAAATGAAACCTACCTACCTACCCTCACAAGCAGAACACAGTTGGGGGAGGGGGGAACTATTCAGAAGAATGTAATGTTTCCAAATGCTAAGTGCTTAGCACAAATCTACAGTTATTTCTTAAATCCTCGTGGGACAGAACGGAGGCAGCTGGACTCCTATTTATTTTAAAATAATGAAAAGATTTTTACTGGCTTTAGGGGGTTTTTTTTCTCTCCTCCAGTGCTTGTAATTGCAAAGATTTTTTATTGGACGAATGATTTGCAACACACAATAATACACAACTCTCTTTGCCGGTATTATCTTCAGAGCAAGGCCCGGCCTTAATGATGTTTACGCTTGTAAAATAAAGCATTGTAAAAATGCGAGTGGTAGCAGGAAGCGAGAGCTCCTTCTTAACAAATCACTTCAGAGCCGCAAGAGCCCTCCCGAAAAGCTCTCTTTTAGTTAACTTACGGAACTCACTGCCACTAGGTGTGCTGATGACCACTTGGCTGGGACAGCACTGAAAAGAGACTAGAGAAGCATACAATAGGTTGTTCAGTAGCGAAATGTGGGGAGAGGAAGGGAAGGAGATTGTAAGCCACTCTGAGACTCCGAGTGAAGGGTGGTGTATAAATCCAATCTCCTTTTCCTCCTCCTCCTCCTCTTCTTCTTCTTCTTCATGCCAAGCAGATGCTCTGTCTCTGAGCCACAGCCCTACCCTGTGGTGACATCTATTCATGAAGCTGTGTAATACTGAATCAGATCACTGGTCCATCAAGTTCAGTATTGTCTACTCTGGAGGAGACTTCTCCCGGCTCGTGGGTCACTTGCTGGCACTTGCTGCTGGCCGCATGTACTCATTTGTGCCCAGGCGTTGACTCAGCTCAGCGAGGCGCACGGCACGAGGCAGGCCAGCAGCGAAGCAGCCAGGCTTCTTCTGGCTGCACCGGCAGTGGCACGCTGGGGTTTTGGGCGGGGCCGGGGCCAGAGGAGCGCTGAGGGGCGCGTGAGGCAGGCCGCCGGGAAGGCAGAAAACGAAAGCGAAGCAGCCGGGCTTCTTCTGGGTGGGAGCCGGCCCTGCTACTCAGTCTCAAGAGCAGTTCTCGAAAGAGCTCTCTCAGCCCCACTTCTTCTTCATCTCGTCTTCCAAAGGGAACCAACTTAGGTGGAACATGGGCCCCCCTCACAGAAGGAACAAGGCCCCTGCACATCACAATATTTTGCATTCATTTGTATAACAAAAAATTGGCATTCAAGTTGTTGTGCACATCATCCTGTTATAGTCTGTGTCACAACTGTGCAAGAGGGGAAACAATCCCAAGCAGTTCTGCTCAGAAGTAAGTTATATGTTATTCAGTGAGGCTTACTTCTAGGAAAGAATACTCATGGTTCCAGCCAGGGTTATTATTTGGGATGAGCAAATGTTCCCAGTGGTTTTATATAGATATCTGTGAATAGATATTGTGGATTTGTTTAAATCATGGGCACATGTGCAGATATTCATATATAGAGAGAAGAGAAGAGAGAAGAGATTGGATTTATACCCCGTCCTTCACTTGGAGTCTCAGAGCAGATTACAAACTCCTTTCCCTTCCCCTCCCCACAACAAACACCCTGTGAGGTGGGTGGGGCTGAGAGAACTCTGACACAAACTGCTCTTTTTCAAGGACAGCTCTTATCAGAACTATGGCTTGCCCAAGGTCACATCAGCAGGTGCAAGTGGAGGAATGGGGAATCAAACCCGGTTCTCCCAGATTAGAGTCCGTGCACTTAACCACTACACCAAACTGGCTGATATATATACACACACATATATATATATATATCAATTCTGTTATGGTCAGAAGAGAAAATATGAAGAGAGGAGGGTCAGGAAGGAAGGTTCTACCAAATTTCAGGATTTCATTCTACAGGTGCTCAAGGGCATGCAAGGTCTTCCCAAACCTTCCAGCCCTCCCACTATAGCACCCTGTGACGTGTCACATCAAAAAAAGAAACCGGCCAGGGCTAAAGTTACAAAAGGCTGCTTAGAATAGAGACATCAAAGAGAAATTAAAGAGAATTTCTCCTTTAGCAAGAGAAAAAGAGAATAAGAGAAATCAACGTCTATGTGTCAGGTGCCACCAAGTCCCAGCCAACTTACAGAGACCTCAGCAAGGGGCTTTCAAGGCAAGTGAGATGCAGAGGTGGTTGGCCATTGCCTTCCTCTGCAGAGTCTTCCTCGGTGGTCGCCCTTCCAAGTACTGACCCTGCTTAGCTTCAAACTTATGGTGACCCCAGCAAAGGGCTTTCAAGGCAAGCAGAGGGGGGTTGCCACCAGTGTTCCCTCTAAGCTGAGTTCATGTGAGCTAGCTCACAGGTTTTTAGACTCCATCTCAAACATTTTTGCCTTAACTCAGGAAGGATGGCTCCACAGCAAATTAATTTAAGCAGTAGCCAAATTGCTCGCTCACAACTTTAATGCCAGTAGCTCACAGAGTAGAATTTTTGCTCACAAGACTGCACAGCTTAGAGGGAGTATTGGTTGCCACTGCTTTCCTCTGCACAGTCTTCCTTGGTGGTCTCCCTTCTAAGTACTACCCCTGCTTAGCTTCGAACTTATAGTGATCCAAGCAAGGGGCTTTCACGGCAAGCGAGAAGCAGAGGTGGTTTGCCATTGCCTTCCTCTGAAGAGCCTTCCTTGGTAATCTCCCTCTCAAGTACTGACCCTGCTTAGCTTCCAACTTATGGTGACTCCAGCGAGGGGCTTCCAAGTCAAGTGAGAAGCAGTGGCAGGGAGCCATTGCCTTCCTCTACAGAGTCTTCCCTGGTGGTCTCCCTTCCAAGTATAGACCCTGCTTAGCTTCCCAGATCTGACAGGGTCAGTCCACACCATGCTGTCTTCCCTCCAGATAAGTCAATGGCTAGATCTAAAATAAAGTGAATTTCAGGGGGGAAAAACACCAATTCCATTCCACACAACAACACTGGATAAAACCCGAGTGTGGTTCACAGAAGAGAGAGATGCAATTGAAATGACAATCTTTTGGGGAGAAAACAGCAGGGAGGAGAAGTTTGAAGTCGCCCTTAACATTTGTTTCCGCAGGTCTGCCCGTCTGCCAGGATGTAACACACCAGTCTGCCACGATGTTACACACCAGCCGTCCGCTACAATTCTCTGTCGTGACTTGTTATAATCCCCGTTTTTCCCTGCCCAGAGCCTGAGGCAGTCCTGGGGAAATTCTCAGGCACCTGAGACATGGTAGAAAGGCTGGCGGAAGCTTCACCGCCCCCCGTTAACGTTTTGTCAAAATGTTTTCATTCTGCATCCAGCTCGCCTGCCGCTGCCCCCAGTTTCCAAGGTCACTCCCCAGCAAAGCTGTGTTTGCTTTCTTAGCGGTTTTACCCCTCATTCCCCCCCCCAAGCACCAACGAATGAAGTCCAAGGGACTCAATCTCTTGCCTTAAGTTAGACTTCTCATTATGTTTCCAGAAGGAAAAGGGCAGCCGGGTTGAGCTTCCCGACCTCTGACTTCAGCGGTAGGAATTCAAGACAGGTGCCCTTTGCTTAGATCTATATTTGCTCATGGGAAGAAGAAAAAATGTATCTTGACACATTGGGGGTGGGGGAAATAGGTAACATTGGACATGTGGCCTTTTTATAGACCCAGAGGCTTACGTATTAGAAGAGTCCTGGAAGACTTATAGGGCCTGTCATTGCTGTCTGGAAAATGGCTGGTTTGTGCCTTTCTATAGGGAAATCCTCCAGTTCCCTCTTTGGCCCATCATGCCTCAATGTAACCTGGAGTATTGTGTGTAGCTCTGGAGGCCTCGTTCCAAAAAGGATGTGGGCAGAATGGAGCACGTGCAGATGAGAGCCCTTGTAGTAATAATTGTATGTGAAATTGTTTGCTGTCATGGCATGACACTTTCAAATCAGACAACCTTTGATCAGAATTCTTCCAGCATATGAAGCCATGTCCATTTCCTGGCTTGTATCTAGCTAATTTCTTCTATTGGGTAAAAATTATTAGAGGGGATACCATTTGTGTTGAAACATTTGATATGTTCTATTGATAATGCTGTCTAATAAGCAAAGCAATCATCCACACTGGCCTTTGCTTGTAACATTCAGTTCCCCTTAGAGATACTCCAACTGCATTTCAGTCTATTAAGTGGGATTTCTTTTTGATGGGGGGCTTTCAAGTTCTGCCCATTGTATCATGGTGCAAAATTGATTTTCCTTCCCTGGACATATATCCATTATTTTCCATGTAGCTCTTGCTGATTTCCTTGGCTAAAATTCACATTGGAACTATGGCTTTTCCCTCTCTCATCCTAGCTTTCCTTTTAATTGGTGCTGAGGTACACCTCTGACATGCAGTAATATCCTTGGCAATAAACCTTTGGAATTAGAATTTTATGTAAATATAGATGATAAAAACTCACAGTGAGTCAGAGACATTCATGGACTGATTGGATGTGTTAATTAATTTTAGAGAATTCTGTTTGTATTGTATATATTTATTAAAAACTTTTATATCTTGCCTCATCTCTCCTTGAACTCAAGGCAGTGAACAATGCAGCAACTAAACTGTGAAGGCATAAAAATAGTCCAATTAACAAAATTAAAAATAGATTAAAATACACAAATTACCCGCTGAAAAGCATTCAGATTTTAAACAGTCAAGAATTAAAACACACAGGAATGGCACAGCCAAATCTGCAAGAACAATGAATTCCACCCCAGCAAATATTCTCTGGGATAAGACTGCCTTACATGCCTTCCTCAATGCAGCAAATAAAGTATTCTAAAGCCTCCGTCATGGCTCTGGTTCTGGGGTTTGTTGCCTTTTCTGATTTTTATTTTAAGAAGCATTTCCAAAGAAGGTTATATATTTTTTTAGCTAGGGTTTGACATTTGCATGCTGCCCATGATCTGCTGAGTGATGGTTCAGATGTAGTTTGGGAAAATATTTTGTTAACAAACCACAGCCTTTAGTCTTTTCACCAGCAGACACATTATATGATGACTTAGCCAAGAATATGTACTTTGGTTTTAAAATCATGTTTTCATCAATAGTTGAAAGTAGGAGTAGTAAGAGGCAATATGTAGCACATTTGTGAGGGGGCAGACTCCTTTCAGTTTTAGAATTGCTGCTATGCTCCCCCTCTCTGGAGAGAGAATACATCTTTTGTGACTTGTTATTTATCAGACAAACATCAGTATAAGAAATTGATCTGAAATTCATAAATGTTGACCTGAAGAAACATTCAATGAATGAAGAAAAGAAGAAGAAGTGGTGATTGGATTTATACCCTGCCCTTCACTCAGAGTCTCAGAGCGGTTTATAAACTCCTTTCCCTTCCCCTCCCCACAACGGACACCCTGTGAGGTAGGTGGGGCTGAGAGAGCTCTGACAGAAACTGCTCTTTTTCAAGAGCAGCTCTGACAGAACTATGGCTTGCCCAAGGTCATCCAGCAGGTGCAAGTGGAGGAGTGGGGAATCAAACCCGATTCTCCCAGATTAGAGTCCGCGCACTTAACCACTACACCAAATAAATGAACAGAGTGATACTCCCTGTTTTACCATAGTTTTTGAAATTCTTCGAGCGAGGAGCTTTGAGGAGCTTTCGAGACCCAAGGCTGGTATCTGCTGAAGGGAGCTTTGACTCTTGACAGCTCATACCCTGGAAAATGTGTTGCTCTTGTTGGTCTCCAAGATGCTACGGGACTCCAATCTACCAAATCTTATTGCGATTGTTTACTGGATGTCTTGTCCTGTTGACTGTATTGACTGATATTGCACAATCCCTTCAAAGTCCATACTTCCAAAGTCTTTTTGGTCTCCAAGATGCATTGGACTTGAATCTACCAAATCTCATTGGAGTGGTCTATTGGGTGTCCCATCCTGTTGATTGTATTGATTTATATTGCGTAATCTCTCCAGAGTTCATACCTCCAAAATCTTCTTGGTCTCCAAGATGCTACTGCACTGGAATCGACCAAATCTTATTGTAATTGTTTATTGGGCATCCTGACCTGTTGATTGTATTGACTTATATTGTGCAATCTCCCCTAAAAGTCATACTCCCAAAATCTTCTTAGTCTCCAAGATGCTACTGGACTTGAATCTACCAAAACCCATTGTGATTCCTTACTGGACATCCCATCCTGTTGGTTGTATTGACTTGTACTGTGTAATCTCTCCAAAATTCAGAAGCAAAATTCAGAACCCTGTCAGAAGCATTTGGAAAGAGCCATGTGGGTTTGTAAGGACCACCAGATGAGAATACAGTTTCCCTGGAAATGTTTCAGGGGACTTTGAGGGAGGGTGTATGGTGATCCAATGATATCATTGCCAAAGACAATAGGGAACCCTTAGTGTAAAAGGTGGGTGTTGTTTGTGGCCAATGATATCATTGGCCATGACTTGCCTTCAAGTATGGCTATCAAACGTTAGGTAAAAATATGTTTAAGTTGTTCCCCCCTCCACTTCTGAAAATAGAAACGCACCAAGACTGGATGCCAAAGCCCAGTCCAGTGACCTTTATTGGCATGTAACCCTTGCAAGGTAAAAGGTAAAGGTTCCCTTGCTCGGAAGCCAGTCAAATCCGACTCTCGGGTTGCGGTGCTCATCTCCGTTTCAAAGCCGAAGAGCCAGCGCTGTCCGAAGACATTTCCGTGGTCATGTGGCCGGCATGACTAAACACCAAGGTGCACAGAACGCTGTTACCTTCCCACCGAAGTGGTACCTATTTATCTACTTGCAATTTCTTGCTTTGGAACTGCTAGGTTGGCAAATCCTTGCAAACCCATATACAAAACAACAATAACAACAACCACAGCATAGAATAATACTTGCAAAATACAGAAACAAGGAATTACCAAGTAAGTATACCCACCAATTAAACAAAGGGCGAATAGAGATGGCACCAAAAAGAAATTTAGCAACAGTTTCTGTTATCTCAAGGTTTGGATTATCAAGAAGAATAAGAATCTTTAAGCAATCAGGATATTCTTCTAATTGAGCCAAAGTAAAATTTATAAATTTCAGTCGTAGTGCATGGTAGAAGGGGCACTGCAACAAGACATGGGAAATCGTTTCGATATGCCAAAGCCTTCACATGCAAGAGTTTCTGTCCAGACTGGCTGGACTTCCATCCATGTTCTTTTGTACCAGCATCTCCCTCATCCTGAATCACCTTGTTTTGGAAATTCCTGAGCGTCTCAAAACTCTGTGAAGGAAGCTGAAGGTGTCTGAGACAACCAAAGCATTTCTGGCACCAGGGCTGGCTCGACACAAGAACGTAAGAAGCCTTGTTGGGTCAGGTCCATCTTCTTCAGTGTCCTGCTTTACATGGTGGGCCAACCAGTTGTCCTGCGGGGCTAAACAAACTGGGCATGGAGGCTGAGGCTCTCCCCTGTTGCTCCCGCCCAGCAATGGGATTCAGAAGTTTGATGCTTCTGTAGATGGAGGCTCCCTTCATTGACCATCGATGGACCTGTCCTCCATGGATCTCTCCAACCCCGATTTAAAGCTGTCTGTTCTGGTGGCCATCACTACCTTCACTGGCTGTGGGTTTCAGTGCCATTTGTCACCTGACCATGCAAGCCATTGAGTAAGAACCATGAGTCTCTGAATTAGCCTTGGATTCTTTCCCACGGTCCTCTGATTCTCTGATGCTACAGATGCCATACATTTTGCCGTGCACAGGCTCAGCCGCTGAACTGTGTTTGACTGTATTCATCAAACGTGAACAGATCAACTGGCGGGCTTGATTCAGGGCTGAACAACTCAAACACCTGGCAGACACGTTAGCATTAGTTATTTGCAAAGCTGCGCATGCGCAGGCAGGGTGCCAAAGAGACCGGCAGCCATTCAAGTTGTGCAACATTTATTTTCGACTGATTAATTTGTGACTAATTAGACTGTCAATGGGTGCGTTCAGGCAGGCCATTTAGTCCGCTTTCAGCATGCTTCACTAATGGATTTTATATCCACGTTCACACACCCAACATCTGCACACCGTCCCCAGCCATCGCTTTCCGGCTCAACCCCCCTTTAAAACGGAGTATTTTTTAAAAGTACTGGGTTCGCCGCATGGAGGACTCAGACGACGACATACTGTAGCACATGTTTATTGTACTTAACACAGACAAAGACTAACTCTAACGGCCGGCAGGGCCAACTATATATATATCCACCCAGCAACCCCCCATTCCCATTGGAGGGTTTGAATGTCCTGCCAAAGTGGCTATTGGTTGGGGCTGGGGGATCCAGGATCCAAAGTTTCCATTGTTCTAGGTTCCAAGCTCTTACCTGTGCCGCGGACCCCTGATGGCGGTCCGCGTACATAACAATTTTGTTACCAGGTCCCCAAGTGGTGTTTTCCTGATTCTCCGGTTCTAGCTGCACTTTCTTGATGTCTGATCGCTCCTGCGGTGTCGAGCCACTTCCGCTTGGAAGCCCGAGGCTTCTGCTCTTCGCCCACCATTTTATTTTAGCATCGGCGGTATGCGCACAGGCAGAGCTCCGCTCCCGCATTATTAAAAACAATGTTTAAACGGTGCCTAGTTTTGTTGGTTAGACGAGTTCGGGGTCTCACGGAGGCCAGTTTCGGAGTAAAAGTTTAAAGGGAAGTGTTACAACAGTTGGGTTGAAGTGGAAATTGCTGTTCTGCGCATGCGTGAAAATTTTAATTCTACAGATGGCTGCCTGTGCGCATGTCCAAACTGAGAGGGAGGGAAAGACACCGACGCACACTCCCGCGTGTGGACGACAGGCAGCAATGTGGCTGCACAGTGATCTGGAACAAAGATGGCCGCCTGTGCACGTGCCCAAACTGAGATGGGGGGGGACATCGACGCACGCTCCCACGTGTGGACGGCAGGGAGCAATGTGGCTGCGCAGTGATCTGGAACAAGGAGTTGAGTGTGATCGTGATTCTCCAGGTTAAAAAAAAAACGCATCGGGGCCGGAGCAATTTAAACCGCTCCCAGCACACCATCTGACTACACCCAATCGGAACAGTTTCTTGCCAACTGCAACAGTGGTGCTGTGATAAGGAAGGAGTAGAATTCCATCAATGTGCACAGCAACACACATGTGTGAAAAGCCAATTGCACTGTACTGCACTGGTAGGACAGAACAGAGTTAGGGTTGCCAGCTTTGGGTTGGGAAATACCTAGAGGTTTGGAGGGCAGAGCCTGGGGGTGGCAGGATTTGGGGAGGAGAGGGACCTCAGCAGGATATAATGCCACAGAGCCCACCCACCACAGCAGCTATTTTCTCCAAGGGAACTGATCTTGATTGTCTGGAGATCAACTGTAGATCTCCGGGTACCACCTGGAGGTTGGCAACCCTAAACAGGGTGGATCATCCTGCTGGATCGCCATGAACGGGCGAATGTACAGGTGAGCAATCACAATTGGCTAACAGGACATGAGCCAAACTGGTGAGTGTTTGAACTTCCCTACTTTGGACTAGGGGCCGCAGTGGCTCAGTGTTTAAGACGTTGAACTGCAGACTGGAAGGTCGGTAGATCGGCAGTTCAAGATCTGAGTGCCACATGACGGAGTGAGCTCCCGTCTCTGGCCCCAGCTCCTGCCAACCTAGCAGTTTGAAAGCAAGAAATTGCAAGTAGACAAATAGGTACTGCTTCGGTGGGAAGGCAACAGCATTCTGTGCACCTCGGCGCCTAGTCATGCCGGCCACATGACCGTGGAAACATCTTCAGACAACGCTGGCTTTTTGGCTTGGAAATGGAGATAAGCACTGCCCCCTAGAGTCAGATTCAACTGGCTTTCGAGCAAGCGTAACCTTTACCTTTACCTTTACTTTGGACTAGCTATGGCATTTTAAAACTATATGCGTACTCAGGGCTATTTTTGGGCAGGAACGCACAGGAACGGAGTTCCGGCTGGCTCCCAAGTTGGCCATGCCCAGCAGGAACTCATTAGCACAATAGGCCACACCCAACAGCAGAAACTCATTAGGATTGGCTACATTAGGGGTATGTGGCCTAACATGCAAAGGAGTTCCTGCTCCAAAAAAAGGCCCTGGGTTTTGACAATAAACAAGGTAAACAGAATAAGAAGCAAAAAGTGGGTGTGGCTGGATGAGCACACTTCTGGTAACATGGGGGTGTGGCCTAATGGGCTAATGAGCTGTGCTGTCGGGGGTGTGGCCTAATATGCTAATGAGTTTCTGATGTTGGGGGTGGCCTATTATGCTAATGAGTTCCTGCTGTGCTTTTTCTACAAAAAGAGCCCTGTGTACCTATGGTGACCCCAGCAAGGGGCTTTCAATGCAAGTGAGAAGCAGAGGGGGTCTGCCATTGCCTTCCTCTGCAGGGTCTTCCTTGGTGGTCTCCCTTCCAGGTACTGACCCTGTTCAGCTTCCAAGGTCTGACAAGATCAGGCTATACCACACCGCCTTTCTTCCCGTCTTTGAAAAGTACATTGAATAAAATAACTTCTAGACTCAGCTTCTCTCCCTGTCTGCACACATTTAGCTATCTATAGTTCCAGATTTGGAACCAATTGAAATTAACCACGATAAGATCATTTATTGGCATGTACTAACGATGGGGTTTGAAAGCGATGCCTCGGTGCGGTGGCCCGTTAACGAACTCGAGATTTATGAATTTATCAGGACTCCTGAAACAGGCGTATTTAATTGCCCTCTTTATTAACGCTCCTAAGAAAGCATTAGCATTTTGCTGGCATTTAAATGTGAGTTTTGACAAGATGTGGTATCAATTAATGGTCTTGTTAAAAGTCAGGCGGCATTTCTTTTTTACAACGCTCGCCTGGTTCCCCTTCGCCTCGCTGAATAATCTGGGAAATGCTTTTTCTCCAGCAGAAGGCCATGAGAGGGCACGGCTTTCGTTGGTAAGAAGAGCGAAGGCTGGGGTGTTCTGCCAGTACTTTTCAACAACAGACGCTCACCCCCATTTTTTTCTTCTTCTCAGGGCCCAAGTTACGCGTGACTCGGAACATTACATGTGGCCGACTCACGTGTCCCTTCCCCACTGACAGCTGGTGCCAGGCAGCACCGAAGGAGGGGTCCTTATTAACCTTTTGCGTCTCGCAGGGTTGTTGTTGTTGTTTTTACCCTGTTAAAGATTACCCCCAGCTGCTTTTTAGCCTGCTAAAGAAAAGCAACCAGGTGGAAGAGAGCAGTTTTCAGCGGGGGGGGGATGCTGGCAGTGAAAGGGTCAAAGGCACCCCCACTTCAAGGGCTCACAGCCCCCCATTACAAAACACCCCCTGCAGCACACAAGAGATAGTAATTAAGATGTGGAACTTGCTACCAGAGGATGTCGGTCATGACCACAGGAATAGATAGCTTTAAAGGGGGATTAGATAGATGCATGGAGGATTAAGTCTATCAATGGCTACTAGCCCTGGGGACTGAGGGGAACCTCCACATTCAGAGGCACTGAGCCTCTGAATCCCAGAGCCAGGAGGCAACATCAGGGGAAGGCCTCGGCCTCTATACCCTGTTGTTGGCCCTCCAGAGGAACTGGTTGGCCACTGTGTGAGACAGGGTGCTGGACTAGATAGACCATTGTTCTGATCCAGCAGGGCTCTTCTTCGGTTCTTATCAGTGAAAGGCCTCGGCCTCCATGCCCTTTTGTTGGCCCTCCAGAAGAACTGGTTGGCCACTGTGTGAGACAGGGTGCTGGACTGGATGGACCATTGGTCTGATCCAGCTGGGCTCTTCTTCGGTTCTTATCAGGGGAAGGCCTCGGCCTCCATGCCCTGTTGTTGGCCCTCCAGAGGAACTGGTTGGCCACTGTGAGACAGGATGCTGGACTAGATAGACCATTGTTCTGATCCAGCAGGGCTCTTCTTCGGTTCTTATCAGTGAAAGGCCTCGACCTCCGTGCCCTGTTGTTGGCCCTCCAGAGAAACTGGTTGGCCACTGTGTGAAACAGGGTGCTGGACTGGATGGACCATTGGTCTGATCCAGCTGGGCTCTTCTTCGGTTCTTATCAGGGGAAGGCCTCGGCCTCCATGCCCTTTTGTTGGCCCTCCAGAAGAACTGGTTGGCCACCGTGTGAGACAGGGTGCTGGACTGGATGGACCATTGGTCTGATCCAGCTGGGCTCTTCTTCGGTTCTTATCAGGGGAAGGCCTCGGCCTCCATGCCCTTTTGTTGGCCCTCCAGAGGAACTGGTTGGCCACTGTGTGAAACAGGGTGCTGGACTGGATGGACCATTGGTCTGATCCAGCTGGGCTCTTCTTCGGTTCTTATCAGGGGAAGGCCTCATCCTCTGTGCCCTGTTGTTGGCCCTCCAGAGGAACTGGTTGGCCACTGTGAGACAGGATGCTGGACTAGATAGACCATTGTTGTGATCCAGCAGGGCTCTTCTTCGGTTCTTATCAGTGAAAGGCCTCGACCTCCATGCCCTGTTGTTGGCCCTCCAGAGAAACTGGTTGGCCACTGTGTGAAACAGGGTGCTGGACTGGATGGACCATTGGTCTGATCCAGCTGGGCTCTTCTTCGGTTCTTATCAGGGGAAGGCCTCGGCCTCCATGCCCTGTTGTTGGCCCTCCAGAGGAACTGGTTGGTCCCCGTGTGAGGCAGGATGCTGGACTAGATGGACCACTGGTCTGATCCAGCAGGGCTCTTCTGATGTTCTTATGTTCTCTTAAGCCATGGATCCAGCTGAGAGGCAAACTACATGATAGGCTCCTTCACTCCTTTGCACCAATTTGCTCCTATTCCCTGTAACCCTCCAGCAGCTGTGGGGAACTGCTTCTTTTTTAAAATAAGGAGAGCCCAAATGGGCTCAAAATGGCACCACAGTGAGAGGAAGAGCTTCTCCTCCCCAGTAGTTTCCTTGTGCAATTTTCCTGCTCCATGTGCACAGACACTCCATGCGGAGCAGCAAAATTGATGAGATAACTCCCCACCCCCAGCATGGTTTTTGTATGAGAAGACTGTGGGGAGGGGGGGCAGGAGCCCCCCCCCCCAGC
>NW_015171582.1:3724-4121 GCF_001447785.1 Gekko japonicus | reverse complement strand
CTGGGAGTGGGCTGTTTTTGTTGTTGTTTGTTTGGTTTAGAAGGCCTTCCCCACCACTGCTGTGTGGCTCCAGGGAACACATGCAAGCCAGCGTAAACTAGCAAAGAAACAGTGTGGTGTTGTTTGCCTCTGAGATCTGCAACCGAAGAAAACTTTGGGGGGGGGGGGAATACTAGGGAAGTGAGCCTCAAGTGGGATTTAAGCCCCTTCTGCACTGACCGCTTGCTCCAGAGAATCCACGGAGTCAAGCCTTAAGAGTTGACCCCAGTCGCACGCATCGCCAGAGGTTCTCCCCCCCCCCCCCCCCCCCTCTTTTTTTTTTTTTTTTTTTTCTCTCTCCCCCTCTCCCTCTCTCTTTTTCTTTCTCTCTCTCTCTCTCTCTCTCTCTCTCTCTCTC
>NW_015171582.1:0-3225 GCF_001447785.1 Gekko japonicus | reverse complement strand
GCTGAGAGAGCTCTGACAGAAGCTGCCCTTGAGAGAACAGCCCTTATCAGAACTACGGCTTGCCCAAGGTCATCCAGCAGGTGCAAGTGGAGGAGTGGGGAATCAAACCAGGTTCTCCCAGATTAGAGTCTGCGCACTTAACCACTACACCAAGACTGACACAGTTGGGAGCAGGGAATCCCCAAGCCCTTTATATTTACTGATTCCTTCTTAGGCTCTCTCTGACTTTTTTGTCTTTGGAGAAGGAGGGGAAGAAAACAGGACAGGGAGGGAGTGTCAACCTAAAGAGAGAGAGGTGGAAACAGGGGAGGGGCAGAGGGTAGCACTTAGGGCTCTTTTTGTAGAAAAAGCCCAGCAGGAACTCATTAGCATAATAGGCCACACCCAACAGCAGGAAGTCATTAGCATATTGGGCCACACCCCTGACAGCACAGCTCATTGGCATATTAGGCCACACCCCTGTGTTACCAGAAGTGTGGTCATCCAGCCACACCCACCTTTTGTTTGTTATTCTGTTTACCTTGTTTGTTGTCAAAACCCAGGCCTTTTTTTGTAGCAGGAACTCCTTTGCATGTTAGGCCACACACCCCTAATGTAGCCAATCCTAATGAGTTTCTGCTGTTGGGTGTGGCCTATTATGCTAATGAGATCCTGCTGGGCGTGGCCAACTCTGGAGACAGCCGGAACTCCGTTCCTGTGCGTTCCTGCCCAAAAATAGCCCTGCTTATATACAGAAACAATTCTACTTCAGAAAGATTGAGCGATTTGAAAGTAGATGAGAATAAAGAATTGCAGCAAAGGGAGTTTTGGTAGCTGCGGGGCAACAGTATGCTGGAAGCAGTCTGAACGCAGATTCCTGTAAAACAAATGCCGAAGCTAGAGAAAGTCCCAAAACAAAGAATTACTGAAATATACTTTCTACAGTGCTTCAGATCATTCAGAGCACGTCACATTCATTTTTGGAATCAAACCTATATCGTTTTTGTAACCAGAGCCCTACATGGAATATTTACTGTTCTCTCAGTTTCAGTTCTATATCTGCAAGGGGGAGGGTGAATAATAATGACGTACCTTAAAGAAGACCTTGGGCCAATCATTCTCCATTAGCCCAACCTACCTTGCAGGGTTGTTGTGAGGTTAACATAGTAAAGGGAGAGAGCGACAAAAGTCACCCTGAGTCCCTTAGAGAAAGGACGTCAGGGTGATCTGACTGCAACATCTGTCACCACATTGATCACCAGGGTTGTTTCGGCTGATCTAGCCGGCTAGGCGGGTCTCCCCTCCCTCCCTCACCGCTCCATGTGTGTCCCTCCCGAAGCTCCACGCTTGGTGGAAGAGGACGAACATTCGAGATAGAAGGAATTTACCATTCTTTGGTCAAGGGTATACGATGTGAATATCTGGTACACAGACAGATGGATGAAAGGATTTCTAGGGATGCTAGGCCTGTGCTTGGCAATAGTAGGAGGTTTGGAGGAGGGATATGGGGAGGGGGAACCATTGTAAAGACCATAGAGATTGGGAGAATTCCTAGAGAGTCACTTGACATGGTGATGTCACTTCCAGATCTTCAGGCAGGAGTGACATGGCTGCACTGCACAACACCATTCCACCCCACCTCCCTTCCCTTGCTCCACTAAGTGCTCGAGCGAGACAGGGGGCACCGGTGGGGGATCTCCCGCCATTTGTGGGCCAACAGCAGACATAAAGTATACAATGTTCATATTCACACTTTCTGGGATGAACACTTCTCTTCCGACCCTATGGCAGAGTGGTGATGACGAAAGGAGGCACGGAAGCATCCACACAGGCCAAAGCCTGGGAATGCCGGCTTGAGGGGGGACAGTTTGGTGTAGTGGTTAAGTGTGCGGACTCTAATCTGGGAGAACCGGGTTTGATTCCCCACTCCTCCACTTGCACCTGCTAATGTGACCTTGGGTCAGTCACAAGCTCTGGCACAGCTGTCCTTGAAAAAGAGCAGTTCCTGTCAGAGCTCTCTCAGCCCCACCCACCCCACAGGGTGTCTGTTGTGGGGAGGGGAAGAGAAAGGAGTTTGTAAGCCGCTCTGACACTCCCTTGGGTAGTGAAGGGTGGGGTATAAATCCAATCTCTTCTTCGTCTTCTTCTTACTGGTAGATAAGGTTGCCAACTCCTGCTTGGGAAATCCCTGGAGATTTGGGGGTAGAAACCTCCAAAGGAAGTTTAGTTTAAGGGCCAAAAGTTAAAAACATCAATAGTTATAGACAAAAATGCATGTGTTTATTTCAAAAACATATTAAAAACCTTGTAGGGGCCCAAATAATGCCTCATGAAATGTTCAAAGTGACAAATGCATAAAAAAGAACAATATATGACCTGATGCATTTCAGCCCAAAAGTGCCTTCTTCAGAGGTCAAACTGTAGAAGAAGAGATTGGATTTATACCCCGCCCTTCACTACCCAAAGGTGTCTTAGAGCGTCTTAACAAACTCCTTTCCCTTCCTCTCCCCACAACAGACACCCTGTGAGGTAGGCGGGGCTGAAAGGGCTCTGACAGAAATTGCTCTTTTTCAAGAACAGCTCTTATCAGAACTACGGCTTGCCCAAGGTCATCCAGCCAGGTGCAAGTGGAGGAGTGGGGAATCAAACCCAGTTCTCCCAGATTAGAGTCCGCGCACTTAACCACTACACCCAGCTGTACAGAATATACATGCATCAAAGCCCCTATTACACTTGTAAGACAGTAAACGATTGATATAGGACCAAAAATGGAATGTTCCAATCTGGAATTGAATGACATACACACACACAAATTGTTTGTGGGGCCACAGATGTATCTGGCCTTGTGTCAGAAGCAATTGCACATACCTTCCAGTCTAAATCCTAAGGGTACAAGTAAAATTGCCTTATCAGGGCCAATGTGACATCAATATTTGGAGGCGGAGCCTGGAGACAGTGGATTTTAGGGAAGGGAGGGGCCTCAGCAGGATAAAATACCACAGAATCCACCCCCCAAAGAAGTGTGGGTTTTTTTTAGGAAACTAGAGATGAGTTATAATACCAGGAGATCTCTAGGTACCACCTGGAGGGTGGCAACCCTAGCAGAGCACTTGCTTTGTATGAAGAAGGTCCCAGGTTCAATCCCCAACATTTCCACTTAGAAGGCTCCGGTATTGTTGATGTGAACGGCCTCCACCTGAGACCTGGGATGCGGCATGGCTGTCAGGTCCCCACAGCAAACAACGT
>NW_015171581.1:240266-241102 GCF_001447785.1 Gekko japonicus | reverse complement strand
GGGCTGATGCCATGAAGCCTGTGGAAGTCGTTGGCTGGCCTCTCCCTCCTGCTGGTGGTGACCACCCGGTGGCTGGGTGCCCGGCCACTCACAGGCAGCTGGCCGCTCACTGGGTGCAGCGTGAGAAGGCCCCAACCACCGGAGCGTTCCCTGTGGCTGGTCGCCTCTGGGCCAGTCGCCGGGCACGCGGGTACCTGAAGGCGTCAGCAGGTGATTAAGTCCACCATGGCGCTTCCATGAGTAGGTGCAGGCCCCGCATCCTGTCTAATCGTAGCAGCCAGTCCATAATTTTGGGGACACTGACACACCTGTTATATAAAAGCATATGTATACATTTATAGTGTAAATATCACATAGGAGTTTACTGTTTCAGTGTTAATGTTCTACACCTTTAAGGCAGAAGTACTACAACATGCAGCTGTTTGGAATCTTTCTGACAGTTCCTTTAGAATTGCTTTTTAAAGTGGGGAGCATTGTCAGCCTATCTTTAAGTAGGCTTCCAGCCAGATAGATATGACATGCTGAAATGCACTCACCTCATAGAGAGCTATCGGCCAACAATGCGAAACTGAGAGCATATGCCAGCTAATTTATAGTAGGCTTTTGCCACATAAAATTATGGACTGGCTGCTACGATTAGACATTCAAATCATTGGCCTGCTCCTATTCTAGAATTTGCAATGGAACTGTAAGTAAATTTATAATTATAGTTAAAAGAGATAACAACTCCTGCATTCAGCTTCATGTTTGTTTCTACTCCTTATAACTATGCTTTTTACAGGATAACTCATAGAAGACTACCCTTCCAACTCCATAAGAACTTTATAAAAAAAATT
>NW_015171581.1:224704-240255 GCF_001447785.1 Gekko japonicus | reverse complement strand
TTTACTTCATAGAGAGCTACTGGCCAACAATGTGACATGGAGAGCGAATACCAGCCAATTTACAGTAGGCTTGTTGCCACATAAAATTATGGACTGGCTGCTACGAATAGACATTTAAATTATTGGCTTGCTCCTATATTAGAAATGCAATGGAACTGATAATCCATAGAAGACAACATCCTCCAACTTCATAAGAACTTTGTAAGATTACTCTTGAGAAAGATAGCTGAAATGAGTATAAATACCGGTGTACTCATTGAGTAATAGAGGAATATACTGGACTCTGTTGATAATGAATAAGTTGGACTCTGTTTACATGTAAAATTGTGATATTGAATAAGTTGGACTTGGTTTTCATGTTACATTTATTAAATGTGTCATTGTTATTGACGACAGTCTGTGAGTGACAGATCTCGCAGCGTATTGATTTGGGAGCATGTCGGGAGTCCACAACCAAAACAGCTTTATATATTATGATGATATTCAAGTGTGGGCCCATCTGTGGATACTTAAATCAGCAGATTGGGGCCACACTGACAGAAAACAGATAGTTCTTCAAACTTGGGGGACCCCCTCCAGGTTTTCAGAAAAAATCTGAAAACAATAAAAAAAAGTGGATGGTTTAAATCCAAACAAACACCCAAATAAAAGACAGCTCCTGTGTCAGGAGTGGCAAAGTCCAGGAGCCACAGTGGCCTGGAGCCACACCAGGCCCAGGGATAAAGCGAGGGGGTTCAGGGAGCCATGCCTCAGCTCAGTGAACAAGTCGGAGGAGGATGGGATCCCCCATAGGGTTGCCAGGTCTGGTTTGGAGAATACCTGGAGACTTTGGGGGTGGATCCAGGAGAGGGCAGGGTTTGGGGAGGGGAGGGGCCTCAGCATGGTACAATTCCAGAGAGTCCACCCTTCAAAGCAGCTGTTTTCTCCAGGGGAGCTGATCTCTGTCAACTGGGGATCAGTTGTAAAAGACGGAGATCTCCAGGCCCCACCTGGAGGCTGGCACCCCTAATCCCCCATGAGTCTTGCTAACTTCATAAACCAGTCTGACTATACTGTTTATTTTGTGTCTTATACTGTTCTTATCACATTGTTTTCAGTTTTGTAATCTGCCTTCAGCCTCAGTGAAAAAGGTGAACTATAAGAGGGAGGAGGAGGAGGAGATTGGATTTATACCCTGCCCTTCACTCGGAGTCTCAGAGCATCTTACAAACTCCTTTCCCTTCCCCTCCCCACAGCAGACACCCTGTGAGGTAGGTGGAGCTGAGAGAGCTCTTTCAAGAACTGCCCTTTCAAGGACAGCTCTGACAGAACTATGGCTTGCCCAAGGTCACCCAGCAGGTGCAAGTGGAGGAGTGGGGAATCAAACCCGGTTCTCCCAAATTAGAGTCTGCATTCCTAATCACTACACCAAACTGGCGTAGTTATACTCTGTTAAGTCTCATATGTAGCTGCTCTTTAACTAAAAAAGAACTTTCACAGCAGCTTGTGTAGAGAAGCAAATGGAATCTCTTAGTCTCTGAGCTCCTCTAGTGGACAAAGTGAATCCATATCTGGATTTCCTTTATTATTTTTTCTTGATTTATTCTAGAATTTATAGAAATGAAGACATGGAAGAGCAAAGATGATATTTTGTCTCCTCCTCCTGATGTATACAAGTTTTCTATCTGAACCAGTGGTATTATCAAAAGCAGTAGATTCTTTATTGTAACTTCACCCACCCGCAGCCATCATTCATTTGGCATGCTACAAAGGAAATGAGTTTGTTTTTGTTGTTGTTGTTCAGTCGCACAGTCGAGTCCGACTCTTCGCGACCCCATGGACCAGCTCCCGCCAGGCCCTCCTGTCTTCCGCTGTCCTCTGAAGTTGGCTCAATTTCATGTTCGTTGCCTTGATGACACTGTCTAACCATCTCATCCTTTGCCGTCCTCGTCTTCTTTGACCTTCAATCTTTCCCAGCATCAGGGTCTTCTCCAGGGAGTGCTCCCTTCTCATTTGGTGGCCAAAGTATCTGAGCTTCAGCTTCCTTATCTGGCCTTCCAGGGAACAGTCAGGGTTGATTTCTTTTAGGATTGACTGATTTGATCTCCTTGCAGTCCAAGGGACTCTCAAGAGTCTTCTCCAGCACCATAGTTCAAAAGAATCTATTCTTCAGTGCTCGGCCTTCCTTATAGTCCAACTCTCGCAGCCATACATGACTACTGGGAATACCATTGCTTTGACCATGCAGACTTTTGTTGGCAGGGTGATGTCTCTACTTTTTATTATGCTGTCTAGGTTTGCCATCGTTTTCCCCCCAAGGAGCAGGCATCTTTTAATTTCATGGCTGCTGTCACCGTCTGCGGTGATCTGGGATCCCAGGAACGTGAAGTCTTTCAATGTTTCCACAACTTCCCCTTCTATTTGCCAAGGAGTGATGGGGCTGGATGCCATGATCTTAGTCTTTTTGATGTTTAGCTTCAAGCCAACCTTTGCACTCTCCTCTTTTACTCTGAGCAAGAGGCTCTTTAGGTCCCCTTCACTTTCTGCAATTAGAGTGGTATCGTCTGCATATCGGAGGTTGTTGATGTTTTTCCCAGCAATCTTAATTCTGGCTTCTAAATCATCCAGGCTGGCATTTTGCATGATGTACTCTGCATATAAATTAAATAAGCAAGGGGACAATATACATCCTTGTAGTACTCCTTTTCCTATGCTAAACCAATCAGTTGTTCCATATCTGGTTCTAACTGTTGCTTCTTGACCCTTATACAGGTTTCTCAAGAGACGTGTGAGGTGGTCTGGTACTCCCATCTCTTTAAGGACCTGCCATAGTTTGTTGTGATCCACACAATCAAAGGCTTTAACGTACTCAATGAAGCAGAAGTAGATGTTTTTCTGGTACTCTCTTGCTTTCTCCATAATCCAGCGAATGTTGGCCATTTGATCTCTAGTTCCTCTACCTCTTCGAAACCTATCTTGTACTTCTGGCAGTTCTCTATCCACGTACTGCTGAAGCCTAGCTTGTAGGATATTGAGCATGACCTTGCTAGCATGTGATATGAGTGCAATTGTGTGATAGTTTGAACATTCCTTGGCATTGCCCTTCTTTGGAATTGGAATGTATACTGACCTTTTCCAATCCTGTGGCCACTGTTGTGTTTTCCAAATTTGCTGGCAAATTGAGTGCAGCACTTTAACAGCATCATCTTTTAAGGCTTTGAATAGATCAGCTGGGATACCATCACCTCCACTAACTTTGTTGTTAGTAATGCTTTCTAAGGCCCATTTGACTTCGGATTCCAGAATGTCTGGCTCAAGGTCAGTGATTACACCGTCGTGGTTGTCAAGGACACAGAGTTCCTTCTTGTATAGTTCTTCTGTGTATTCTTGCCATCTTTTCCTAATCATTTCTGCTTCTGTTAGGTCCCTACCGTTTTTGTCCTTTATCATGGCCTGCTTTGCATGGAACAATCCCTTGATTTCTCTGATTTTCTTGAAGAGATCTCTAGTCCTTCCCATTCTATTGTTTTCCTCTATTACTTTGCATTGTTCATTCAAGAAATCCTTATTTTTCCTTGCTGTTCTCTGAAAATCTGCATTCAGTTGGGTAGATCTTTCCTTTTCACCTTTATCTTTTGTTTTCCTTCTTTCCTCTGCTATTTGTAAAGCCTCATCAGACAGCCATTTTGCTTTCTTGCATTTCTTTTTCTTTGGGATGGTGGTGATTGCTGCCTCTTGTACAATGTCACGAACCTCAGTCCATAGTTCTTCAGGCACTCTGTCTATCAAATCTAGTCCCTTAAACCTATTCTTCATCTCCACTGTATATTTATCAGGGATCTGATCTAGGTCAACTCTGAATGGCCTAGTGGTTTCCCCAAGTACTCCAGGTGAAGCATGACCATAGTAGAATAGAGCGGAACTACCATCTCCCTTGATCTGGACACAATGCATCCTAAGATTGCATTAGCTTTCTTTGCAGCCACATCGCACTGCAGGCTCATGTTTAGGCTCATGTAAGGTTTTGAAAAACCTTCTTTTTTAGTGTATCCTTAAAATGTGTCGTCTCTTGGAGAAATGTGTTATGGGACTACATTTCCCAACCTGTGATGATGCAAGCACTAACTGAAAGCCAGCCCTTCTCAGCAAACTGACTTCCAGTCAGCAGAGAGAAGAGGGAGGCATGGGACAGAAATGCCGCTGGGTCCAGGCTACCAAGTGCCAGCTACTGGTGGCCAGTCTCTTTGTTACGGTAACAAACTGGGGAGCTGTGCAGAAATTGTGTCGACTGAACAGGTTGTCTGTATTGTTAGTAGAGGTCTTAACTTAATTTTGTTAACAAATGTTTAAGTTTTGCAAATGCAGGAAGCACTATTGAAATGGCAATGTGTCTTGGGCTGTTATCACTACTTTGCAGCAGTGCCTTTTCTTCTCTGTGGGTTTGCTATCTTGCATTCTCAATAGGCTGGGGAGGGGGGGGAGCTTGAGAACACCACTGGTCCTATTTTGCTTAGGAAAAAAATGTGTTGTAAAAGCTTACCGTGTCTGAAATATCCCCCCCACCCCCGATATCTGGAGAGATACAGTTTTAGATTATTGGAGGGGGGGGTTGGTCATTTTTAATTTAAAGACCGCCTAAAACAAAACTTTCTCCCATAGGCATCTGCTTCGAATGGAAAACTGAACCATCTTATACATTCTTTTGTCTTTCAATTTTTTTTTTATTTTCTAAACTACAAACCTACAGGGTCAGGGGGAGGGAACAACCTAAAAGAAAGAGAAACGAGTATCCAGGGTACAGAAATATAAGATTGTCGATACATCTCTATTATCTTAAAAGTAAAATATGAGAATTAATAATACGAAGGTGTCAAGCAAACCATCACAATCCCTTTGGCAATCGTGTAAATATCATTGGTTTAAAGTTATGCATTAAGAATAAGCATCGGGTTATCGAAATTAAACCATTTTGCATTTTCCTCTCCTCCTGTCAAAGTCCAAATTAATTTTTAAATGCTTTAGGGGTAACAACCCCTAATTCTACTTCAGGATCAAATGGGTCAGCCAGACTAATCGAGATGGTATCAGAGTCCTTCCCATCCTTCTCTTCTTGTTATTCTTCGTCTGCATCTTTATTTTCCTCCACTTTTTCAGGTCCCTCTTCCGCTTTCCATTGTTGCTTCAGGAACATGTGCTTTTTATATAGTGGTTAAGATGCGGAACTGCAGGCTGTGGAAGGTCAGTAGTTCAGCAGTTCGAGACCCGAGTGTGCTGCATGACGGAGTGAGCTCCCGTCTCTAGTTCCAGCTCCTGCCAACCTAGCAGTTTGAAAGCAAGAAATTGCAAGTAGATAAATAGGTACCGCTTCGGTGGGAAGGTAACAGCGTTCCGTGCGCCTCGGTGTTTAGTCATGCCGGCCACATGACCACGGAAACGTCTTCGGACAGCGCTGGCTCTTCGGCTTTGAAACGGAGATGAGCACCGCAACCCTAGACTCGGACTCGACTGGCTTTCGAGCAAGGGAACCTTTACCTTTACCCAATGTCAGTATAGTGAAAAAAGTTGAGGATTTTGTCAAAGTGTGCAGGAGAAGTCTTGTTCCGGGATTGTACCTTGGCAAGGGAAGGAATATACCCTCCCTCCTTCCCCTAATCCAGGGTTGTCATTGTTGTTTGTAATAATACTCACTGGTACTGAGTACCAAGCACCTTTTGGGGAGGCTCTCCCAAGTCTTGAGGGAGGAATTAGTGGGAATCAGTGGGACCTTATATGTGACTACTGGCACTTTTTTGTTTACAAAAACAGCATTGCCCCAATCTATACACAAGTAGTAGCCAGTGAAGCCGAGAAGGGATTGCAAGATGTTGTGTTAGTCACCAAGGGAGGAACAGGGAGGCTTCCTTTATTCTACACAAGCCACTTCCTTCCCTGGGCTGGGGTTGAGTTCCATTATCGGTTCAGTCCTGCCAGTTGGCATGCGCCCCCACACATGGTTGTGAGAGGCATCAAGCAGAATGGATGGATAGGTATGGTTAGGTAGAGAAGAAGAAGAAGAGATTGGATTTATACCCTGCCGTTCACTACCCAAAGGTGTCTCAGAGCGGCTGACAAACTCCTTTCCCTCCCCCTCCCCACTACAGACACCCTGTGAGGTAGAAGAAGAAGAAGAGATTGGATTTATACCCTGCCGTTCACTACCCAAAGGTGTCTCAGAGCGGCTGACAAACTCCTTTCCCTCCCCCTCCCCACTACAGACACCCTGTGAGGTAGAAGAAGAAGAAGAGATTGGATTTATACCCTGCCGTTCACTACCCAAAGGTGTCTCAGAGCGGCTGACAAACTCCTTTCCCTCCCCCTCCCCACTACAGACACCCTGTGAGGTAGAAGAAGAAGAAGAGATTGGATTTATACCCTGCCGTTCACTACCCAAAGGTGTCTCAGAGCGGCTGACAAACTCCTTTCCCTCCCCCTCCCCACTACAGACACCCTGTGAGGTAGAAGAAGAAGAAGAGATTGGATTTATACCCTGCCGTTCACTACCCAAAGGTGTCTCAGAGCGGCTGACAAACTCCTTTCCCTCCCCCTCCCCACTACAGACACCCTGTGAGGTAGAAGAAGAAGAAGAGATTGGATTTATACCCTGCCGTTCACTACCCAAAGGTGTCTCAGAGCGGCTGACAAACTCCTTTCCCTTCCTCTCCCCACAACAGACACCCTGTGAGGTGGGTGGGGCTCAGAGAGCTCTGAGAGAAACTGCTCTTTCAGCTATGGCAGGTCCAAAAACCTCTAGAGTGTTTGATTTGGCTTAGATTGGTGTCAGCATAATGATTCGGCAGTGCGGGAGGCAATTTAGTAAAGCAGTTTCCCCATTCTTTCTTTAATCGGTCAGCTGAGAGAGCTCCCATGGCTATGCCTCACCTTCGCATCTATTACACAGCTGGTCAGACAGAACATGTACTTTGGGCTATTCCAGGGGTGGCCAAACTGTGGCTTGGGAGCAACATGCAGCTCTTTCACACATATTGTGCAGCTCCCGGCAGGGCAGCTGGGGAAGCGAAGGGGAGGCTTGTCTCCCCAATCGGTCTTCCCTTCCCCAGCCAGTGTTCCCCTCCCTGGGTAGGCTTGAGGCGGGGGGGGGAGAGAAAGAAAGCAACTTTAACTTTAAATGCATTCTCAAAGCCCTCACCCCTGCCGTCCAACTTGGGAGAAGGCATTTGTCTCTTTAAATCCCTTTGCCAAGAAGAGGAGGAGGAGAAGAAGAGATTGGATTTATACCCCACCCTTCACTACCCGAGGGAGTCTCAGAGCAGCTTACAAACTCCTTTCCCTTCCCCTCCCCACAACAGACACCCTGAGAGGTAGAAGAAGAAGAAGAGATTGGATTTATACCCCACCCTTCACTACCCAAAGGAGTCTCAGAGTGGCTTACAAACTCCTTTCCCTTCCCCTCCCCACAACAGACACCCTGTGAGGTAAAAGAAGAAGAGATTGGATTTATACCCCACCCTTCACTACCCGAGGGAGTCTCAGAGCAGCTTACAAACTCCTTTCCCTTCCCCTCCCCACAACAGACACCCTGTGAGGTCGGTGGGGCTGAGAGAGCTCTTGACAGAAACTGCTCTTTTTCAAGGACAGGTCTTATGAGAACTATGGCTTGCCCAAGGTCTTCCAGCAGGTGCAAGTGAAGGAGTGGGGAATCAAACACGGTTCTCCCAGATTAGAGTCCGCGCACTTAACCACTACACCAAACTGGCTCACTCCACCAAACTGCCAAACAAGCCGGCAGGGGGCAGGTGGGAGGGTGGGGGTTGAAGGATACATTTAAAGTTATATCTGTTTTTACCCCTTTTGGTTTTATTTTTGGGAGTCTCATTTAATGTCAATAAAAAGCAAATTTGCATATTTTCAATAAAAACATGTGTGTGATATTTATTCATGCCTAGCGGCTCTCAAACATCTGATCTTTATTCTATGTGGCTCTTGCGTTAAGCAAGTTTGGCCACCCCTGGGCTATTCTTTCGGGTCATGCAATCCGGGGCTTCCTTTGCTATGACCTGCAGTTTTCTTTGTGCTCACAGGTAGCCCTGGTTCTCCAAGTAACTAGGCTAGAATGGTAGAGTGCTTTCGTATGTTGCATGTCTCTACACGGGTTCTGCACCAAGGCTTCAGAAGTGATTAGCATCCCGTTGTATTTATATAGCATGAAATAGGTTTGGAAAATCCCCAGACGAGACCAACACAGGACTAGTCAGGAAGTGGTGTAACAGTCCAAGCCTATCCAAGTTTACCCTTATTTACCCAAAAGAAAGACAAGAACCCCCCCCCAAAAAAAGTTTCTGCACAAAAGGTTTTTTATTACTCTCTGTAATTTGTTAGGTAAAGGTTCCCTTGCTCGAAAGCCAATCGAGTTTGACTGTAGGGTTGCGGTGCTCATCTCCATTTCAAAGCCAAAGAGCCAGCACTGTCCAAAGACATTTCCGTGGTCATGTGGCCAGCATGACTAAACACCAAGGCACACGGAAGGCTGTTACCTTCCTACCGAAGTGGTACCTATTTATCTACTTTCAATTTCTTGCTTTCGAACTGCTAGGTTGGCAGGAGCTGGAACTAAAGACGGGAGCTCACTCCGTCATGCGGTACACTCGGGTCTCGAACTGCTGAACTACTGACCTTCCACAGCCTGCAGTTCAGCGTCTTAACCACTGGAGTCACCGCAGCTCCTTGTTACGTGGATTTAAAATACTCCCCCTTTTTGGTGATGGTACAGGTGGAGAAACACTAGCTTTCTTTCTGGTAAACAGACGTTCGGAAGAAATGTATTTATTCCCAAACAAATATTTATGAGATTGCAGCCTATTATTCTTGATTCCTTTTCTCTCTTCAGCTGCTTGGGCTATCGATAGCTATCCTGACCATGATCACCTACCATGAGGAGCGCTTCATCGTCATAAGTAAAGTCTCACTGGAAACAAACCCCATCAGAACCTTTCGCAGTTTAGGTAAGTGCTGAAAACTCTGGAAAATAATAAATCCTGAGTCGTGTTTCTCTTCAATGCCACAATGCAAAACTTCAAATACCCCATTGGATGCCGAGGCAGGGAAGGGTTCTGCTTTTTACATTCTTGCTATTTTTTTCATTTGCTACTTAAATAGTCTTATTTTTGAAACTGCACTTCAGTGCAGGCGTAGGAAGCCCCCGGAGGCCTGCTAAGCGGTGGCATTCCAGACCAAGCCTCTGAGATGGTGGCAGGGCCATTGGGATGGTGGTGACAGACATACAGCAGTAATTTCCTCGACACAGGGGTCATTTCGTAGAAAAAGACGTGCAGGAGCTCATTTGCATGACTCATTTGCATATGCCACACCCCCTGACAAAGGGCAGGCATGTGTAGAATGCCTTTCTTTCCCTTCCCCAGATGGGGAAGGGAAAGAAAGGCATTTAACCCTCCACCTTCCCCCAAATTTCTCCGCAAAAGTGGAAAGGCTCAGGAGAAAGTGGGGCCATGTCTGCCCACCTCCCCTCCCCTTCTCCAGCGGGGAGGCCACCCCAGGCTCCTTACTGCCGGAGCACCTCTCCACCACGCTCCGGCAGGAAATGACCCCTGCCTCAATAATGAAATTCCTAGACATACAGGCCCAATGTGGAACGGATCTTAGATGTTCTATGCTTTATCTCCATTACCGTTGGTGTTATCCTAGTAGTTAAGATGGTATATTATGATGGTTACTGGTTCAAATTTCATCTCAGCCCAAGCACACTAGGTAGCAGCAGCAAGTTTATCTCGGTCTCAGTTCCCTACCTGTAATATGAGAATAACAATACTGGCCTACTTTACAGGGCTGTAGGATAACTATGATAACATATATGAAGTGCCTTGAACACCGAGAATGCGCTATGAACTAAAGTTTTGTTGGCTCCATTATTTTTACAGCCGCACACTTCGATCCCTTTCACTGTTTGTTTGTTTATTGAATTTATTTATGCTCTGCCTTCCTCCCCAATGCTGACCCAAAGCGGCTTACCTCCTGCTCTCCTCTATTTTTATTCTCACAACAACCCTGTGAGGTAGGTTAGGCTGAGAGAGTGTGACTGGCTCAAGGGCACCCAGCAAGTTTCCGTGGTAGAGTGAGGATTTGAACTTGGGTCTTCCGGATCCTAGTCTGCAGCTGTTTAACACTACACCAGATTGATTCTAACTGATCAATCAGCTAAAGCTCTGACTGGTTAATCAGTGCGGTCCAATTTTAATTCATGGACATTTCAATTGGTGGAGCTGAGATTTGTTTTTTGAGACTATTTTGGTTCTTGTGGTACACTAATAAAGAGAATGGGGAATAATAATAAAGGTAAAGGGTAAAGGTTTCCCTTGCTCAAAAGCCAGTCAAATCCGACTCTAGGGATGCGGTGCCCACCTCCGTTTCCAAGCCGAAGAGCCAGCGCTGTCCAAAGATGTTTCCGTAGTCATGTGGCTGGCACAACTAGACACCGAGGTGCATGGAGCGCTGTTACCTTCCCACCGAAGCGGTACCTATTTATCTATTTGCAATTTCTTGCTTTCGAACTGCTAGGTTGGCAGGAGCTGGGGCCAGAGACGGGCGCTCACTCCGTCATGCAGCACTCGGGTCTCAAACTGCTTCAACATCTTAACCACTTGAGCCACAGCAGCCTGTTTCCTTCTAAAACAGATTCCTTCTAAAACAGTTTCTGTAAAGTGTAATATCTCAGAAAAAATGACACACTGAAGTTTTGGCAATACACAAGTGTACCTCAGTTGGATCAACTAAAAGGTAGAAGATTAATCAGTTAAAATCAAGAAATCATTAGGCAGTGCTAAACTTTTTTTTCTTTAATCTACCAACTTCTGTAGGCCAAAGGGAAATCACAGCCAGCAGCAGATCTGAGATCTAAGATGGGGCCTCTTATTTGGTAACTGGAGTGCTACCTCAAAATCCCACACATCCTGTGCAATCATTATTGTTCAGAATTCTCCTCGGTTTACAAGTCAGAATGATTTTGTCAGTAGCCTCATTATCTCCTCCAATTTGCTCTTCAGTTTAAGTACTGTTGTAGGCTGTGAGGAACATCCTTTCTCAGATAGTCAGGATATTTAAAACAAAAACAAGAAAACCCTCCCTCGTATGCAACTTGGGCAATGATGTTAGAGTCTGGGACATAACATAATTCAGAGATGCACGAGACACTGGTAACAAGACAGGTTGTTGCTTTATAAGGCAAGTCTTTCTGTAATGTAACTCTGTCAGGCGAGGGTAGAAGCAACAACGGGAGAGTCGTCACATTTCTTAAACATTACAGTACTTTGCGCACTTATTTGTATATGTTTACTCCACTCCTCAGTTTTGTATGCTGGAATATGTCTGAGTAGCATCTTGACTGTTGCCGCTACATTGAGCGTTGTTGCCACATGGAGAGACATGAAGAGTGCCGCGGCAGTGGTAAGTTGGCTTAACGTTGGGGACTGGCAAACTGTCAGATCTGGGATTTGCGTGCGTTTGTAGTTGTGCACAAAGAGGCGTTTCAGTGCTTTGCAATATGCCTGGGAAATACTGGTCAAGCCACCTCATTAGTACATGCGAATAAAAGCAGCATCACACAGTACTTGCAATGAACAGCCAAGATATTCATTAGAACTGCTGGACAAGTGTATATTTTGCATTATTAAAAATACTTCTGTGTATTTATTTATTTATTACACTTATATCTCACCCTCCCCAGTGGGCTCAGGGTGGCTAACAGAGGCCAGATCATTAGTCTTGTTGTTGTTCAGTCGCACAGTCGAGTCCGACTCTTCGCGACCCCATGGACTAGATCCCGCCAGGCCCTCCTGTCTTCCGCTGTCCTCTGAAGTTTGCTCAGTTTCATGTTCGTTGCATCTCTGACACTGTCTAACCATCTCAAACATGTGCGTGCAGAGATTATGGATATAAGAAGAAACACAGCCGAGGGCCCTGGGCTATCCTGTCCCCTATAATTTCAGTTAATCCTGGAGGCAATAAAGTGTTATAAACTAAACAAGACAGAAGGATGGAGCCCCCCAAGTCCAATCTACCCTTGAACTACCCCCCAAATTTGCATTGATAAGGAGGCAACATAAAATTTTATGTATGATACTGAAAACAAGATGGCAATTCAATGTTCCCTCTAAGCTGTGGAGTCTTGTGAGCAATAATTCTGCTTTGTGAGTTACTGGCTTTAAAGTTGTGAGCCAGTGATTTGTTCACAGTCTGCGGTGATTTGGGATCCCAGGAACGTGAAGTCTGTCACTAAGTAAAAACATATAAAAATATAATAAAACATCAAAACTAAGACTAAAGTGCTCTATCCAGTTACTAGTGTCCTAGATCCAAGATGGTATCCCCACGACTCGAGCTGGTATTCTCAGCGTACATATCCAGTGGCGACGGCGTTTCTGATGTAATTCCAAGTTCTTCCTGGGGCCCCATCAATGCATCCATTCAGATGTCTTAACGGTGGTGGTACAGTAGGGCGGCGGCTCCTACTCAAATGCCTGGCGGAAGAGCTCCATCTTGCAGGCCCTGCGGAACTGCTCAAGGTCCCGCAGGGCTCGGATCTCCCCCGGGAGCTCATTCCACCAGGTAGGAGCCGCCACCGAAAAAGCCCTAGCCCTGGTCCCGGCCAGTTTGACATCCTTGGGGCCCGGTATAAGCAATAGATTTTGGGGGCCCGACCGAAGTATAATTGTGTCCGGGTACTTGTCTAGATCTTGCATGTTATTCCATGTTAGGATGCCACCTCAAAATCCCATTGTAATAATTGTAAATTCTAGGATACAGGGAGGCATGCAGAGATACATCACCTGTGCAACCTATACCGTAAGTGAGAAGAAACTGCTTCCTGTGGAAATATTACACATTAAAAAATAATTTATGCTTGTTTAGGCATAATAGAAGCAAACTGAAAGGAGCCTAAAAAGGTAAAGGTAAAGGTTTCCCTTGCTCGAAAGCCAGTCGAATCTGACTCTAGGCTTGCAGTGCTCATCTCCATTTCCAAGCCGAAGAGCCAGTGCTGTCAAAAGACGTTTCAGTGGTCATGTGGCTGGCATGACTAAACACCGAGGCGCACGGAACGCTGTTACCTTCCCACTCAAGCGGTACCTATTTATCTACTTGCAATTTCTTGCTTTCGAACTGCTAGGTCGGCAGGAGCTGGAACTAGAGACGGGAGCTCACTCCATCATGCGGCACAGTCGGGTCTCGAACTGCTGAACTACCGACCTTCCACAGCCTGCAGTTCAGCATCTTAACCACTTGAGCCTACCCCCCCCCAAATTCCTAAAACGTAACTTTACCTATCAATACACACTTGTGTATTATTAGAACAAGAAAAATAAATGATTTTGTATTTTAGAGGCTGCAAAAGCTTCCTGTGCTGTGCACAGAAGGGTGCTTTGCAGTAGATTACTAGTCCTTGTGGATTGAGGAGTTCATTTCAACTGCCTGGCTGGTTTCCAGCTCTGCCTCCTAGTGCCTCATGCTGAGGAGTTCTTTAGATGCTTTAGCAAGCCCCTCTGTTTCACTAACATCCATCATTGAGAATGTAAGGGTTTTAAAATATATGTAAGACTTGACAAAACTGCCTTTGGTATGTCTTGCTTCCGCGACACCCCTACCCTTTATTTAGCTTTAGTTTTCAATCTTACATCCAGCTAAACGCTCTAAGTGCAAATCAGCTGAGAGCTGTGCTTCTTTATCTGTCCAAGTCTAAATGTGTTTGTGTGAGATAGGGGTCTTCTCAGTTATATTAGGTATCTGGGGAAACGCTTGTTCTCCACTTTCACACACCCATAGAGCTTGATAAGAATATGCTGATATGGCCTCTGACCAATGCATACAGACAATGGCTGAAGGGTGACACGATCGAGGTTTATAAGATTATGCATGGGATAGAGCAGGTAGAGAAAGAGGTACTTTTCTCCCTTTCTCACAATACAAGAACTCGTGGGCACTCCATGAAATTACTGAGCAGTCAGATTAGAACAAATAAAAGGAAGTCCTTCTTCTCCCAAAGAGTGATTAACACATGGAATTCTCTGCCACAGGAGGTGGTGGCAGCTACAAGCATGGACGGCTTCAAGAGGGAATTAGATAAGCATATGGAGCAGAGGTCTATCAGTGGCTATTAGCCACAAGGTATGAATAGGAACTCTGGGGCAGGTGATGCTCTGTCTTCTTGGTGCTTGGGGGGGGGGTCAACAGTGGGAGGGCTCCTAGTGTCCTGGCCCCACTGTTGGACCTCCTGATGGCACCTGATATTTTTGGCCACTGTGTGACAGAGTGTTGGACTGGATGGGCCATGGGCCTGATCCAACATTGGCGTCTCTTATGTTCTTATATGGAGCAGAGGTCCATCGATGGCTATTAGCCACAAGGTATAGATAGGAACTCTCAGGCTGGGGCAAGTGATGCACTGTATTCTTGGTCCTTGGGGGGGGGCAACAGTGGGAGGTCTTCTAGTGTCCTGGCCCCACTGCTGGACCTCCTGGGGGCACCTGGTATTTTTGGCCACTGTGTGACAGAGTGTTGGACTGGATGGGCCATGGGCCTGATCCAACATTGGCGTCTCTTATGTTCTTATATGGAGCAGAGGTCCATCGGTGGCTATTAGCCACAAGGTATAGATAGGAACTCTCAGGCTGGGGCAAGTGATGCACTGTATTCTTGGTCCTTGGGGGGGGGGCAACAGTGGGAGGTCTTCTAGTGTCCTGGCCCCACTGCTGGACCTCCTGGGGGCACCTGGTATTTCTGGCCATTGTGTGACACAGAGTGTTGGACTGGATGGGCCATTGGCCTGATCCAACCTTAGCTTCTCTTATGTTCTAATGGCAGAGTGCAGAGGCCTTGCTGGCAAAGGACTGGTTATGCTGTGCCACTGGAACTCATGTGCAGCCTGCCCAGAGCAGCACTTGAGGAGTTCCACCTCCCCATACATAGCTATGTATGGCATGTAGCTATGCAGGTACACATTGCACAGCAAGGGAAGGCTCACTGTGCCTCCCAGCCAAGCAACCAGTGGGTCACACATCCAGGCCTGCCCTGTCTCACATCCTGCTGCAGCTGTAGTGGCAGAGGTGAGTGGGGTGCACCGAGAGGCAACCCTGTGCCAGGGGACAGGCCAGGGCAACAGAAGGGAGGAGAGGGGTTCTGTGGAAAATCACAGGCTCTCTTTGTAGCAGGAACTCCTTTGCATATTAGGCGACACGCCCCTAATGTAGCCAATCCTCCAAGAGCTTACAGAGGCTCTTCTTACAGTGGCTACTTCTATCTATCTATCTATCTATCTATCTATCTATCTATCTATCTATCTATCTATCTATCTATCCAGGGCTCTTTATGTAGCAGGGACTCCTTTGCATATTAGGCGACACACCCCTAATGTAGCCAATCCTCCAAGAGCTTACAGTAGCCCCTGTAAGAAGAGCTCTGTAAGCTCTTGGAGGATTCGCTACATTAGGGGTGTGTCGCCTACCATGCAAAGGAGTTCCTGCTACAAAAAGAGAGATCTATCTATCTATCTATCATCTATCTATCTATCT
>NW_015171581.1:212555-220983 GCF_001447785.1 Gekko japonicus | reverse complement strand
AGGCCAAGGATGTTGATAAAAGTGGAGGTTCAGATGTTTGGTCATCAGGCATTTGTATTAGAGGTTCCGATGGTGCTGTCAAGTGTGTAAGTTTAGAGATTCTGTCTCCCTCATCATACAATGACGTCTGCATTATTAATTTTGTTTTGTTCCTTTTAAAACAGTTCTCTTACGTCTGTCTGTCTGTCTGTCTGTCTGTCTGTCTGTCTGTCTGTCTGTCTGTCTGTCTGTCTGTCTGTCTGTCTGTCTGTCTGTCTGTCTGTCTGTCTGTCTGTCTGTCTGTCTGTCTGTCTGATCATCTATCTATCTATCTATCTATCATCTATCTATCTATCTATCTATCTATCTATCTATCTATCTATCTATCTATCTGTAGCAGGAACTCCTTTGCATATTAGGCGACACACCCCTAATGTAGCCAATCCTCAAGGAGCTTGCAGAGCTCTTCTTACAGGGGCTACCTTAAGCTCCTGGAGGATTGGCTACATGAGGGGTGTGTCACCTAATATGCAGAGGAGTTCCTGCTACAAAAAGAGCCCTTATGGCTTCTTGTTCATACAATGACGTCTGCATTATTAATTTTGTTTTGTTCCTTTTAAAACAGTTCTCTTACGCCTCTCCCTGTGCCCGTAAACGTAATGAAATCATAATAAATGCAACATTCAAAATGGCTCAGAACAAAACCAGCAGTAGTATAATCTTTTGTCTCCCGCATGCAGCACCACTAAATCATTCTCAGCAGTGAGCGATGAGATTGGTAGCCACTCAGCTTCCAAGTGCAGGGCTGAAACAATAAGATTGACAAAGCTCCCTAAGACTTAAGCGGAAGGCACACTGGCAGACCTCTGACAGTTCATTCCAAAGCCTCAGGGTGATTTATTATGAAAAATTCTCCCCACTGCCACCCAAATGAATGGATTTTGAACATAATCCTACTTGCCAGCCTTAATTACTCCAGGAGAGGTGGTCATACAGACATGGGTCAGTCACAAGCTCCGGCACAGCTGTTCTTGAAAAAGAGCAGTTTCTGTCAGAGCTCTCTCAGCCCCACCTACCTCACAGGGTGTCTGTTGTGGGGATGGGAAGGGAAAGGAGTTTGTAAACCACTCTGAGACTCCAAGTGAAGGGCGGGGTATAAATCCAATCTCCTCCTACTCCTCCACTGGACAGTGACTAGGTTTCTTGTAAGGCTGTTCTGTGAATGGAATCAGGATGGAGGGGGAAGGTCTCAGGTTCTGCCCATGAGAGAGGCTTGCTGACAAGTCCTTCTGCCGCAGATGCCATGCCACTCTCTAAATGGCACTCTTGTCTCTGGTTAGCAGCTGGGAAACCAGGTGGCAGCAGAAAATAGACTTGGCCCAGGGGGTTTCAGTTGCTGATCCCTAAATCAGGTTGGATCCTTATGGTTCCCTCTAATCCCCATCTCTTCTCCCTGGCCCGTTGCAATGCATTTCCAATTGCTGATCCTTTTGGAAGATTTTCTAACATGCCACATGGTCAAGGGACCTGTTCTTGTGGTCTTAAGGTGCCTGAAACCCTGACGCACTTTTTCTTCACATGCAAATTCAATGGCAGTTTAAGAGCTTCTGGCAGGCATTAGCAAGCCAGCTCTCTGAACATCCAAGCCCCACTAGGGGTCACCAGAAATCAACTATGACTTCCAGGTATGCATGCGCACACCCACACACAAACAAACAAAATACCAAACAAACAAAAAAAGAGCTTATCTGATAACTCCCCTTCTTGTAACTTCCCAACTGCTTGAAGGACTACCACTTACATAATCTTCTGCCTGGAAATGCAAATCACATCTCTGTGGCACTTGTGAAATATCAGTGCCTAGTTATATATACAGCAGTTTAATCCAATACATTATGTTATATATATTCAACACTGAATATATAATTTAATATATTGGGTTAATTTTTTTAAAGAATAGTCACAATTCAGTATTGCATATATAATTTAATATAGTGGATAAAAAGTTAAAAAAATAGCTACATAATCACTGTATATCTAACTAGGCCCTCAATGGCAGTAGCTTGAATGTTTATTTCTTAATTTTAATCCGATATATTAAATTATATATTCAGTATTGAATATATAATTTAATGTATTAAATTATAATTTCATATATTGATTATATATTCAGTATTGAATATATAATTTAATATATCAGATTAAAATTAAAAGTAGACACAGCATCGCAGTATATTTAACTAGGCACTGAATGGCAGTAGCTTGAAATTTAGGAAGTGTTCTTTTTTTCTCATGTATTTCAATTATTGTTATATTATTTTGTCTAAAAGCATGTGTGCCAAGTAGACTTGAGAGCTGTTTAGGCTGTAACGTGGAATAGAAATTTTAAAATAAATGTATTGGGTTGGATTTTTAAGAAAACTTTCCTGTTGTTGTGGTTGTGGTTGTTGTTGGAATTAGGACACACAGGGGTCATTTCGTAGAAAAAGAGGTGCAGGAGCTCATTAGCATAACTCATTAGCATAATTTATTTGCATATGCCACACCCCATGACATCACCGGAAGTGTGTCAGGAGGCAACACCCACCGCTCAGGCTCCACTGGACTGTTTTGGATTGCTAGCAATTTGGGGGGGGGAGAACATGCAGATCTGTCCTCACAGAGGAGGGAGAGCTTGTACCTGAATAAAACATGGTCTTAAAGGTGCCACTGGACTGTTGTGGGCCGGGGGTGGGGGGGGGTGGGCTCTGCAACGTACCTGGCTTCTTCTTGCTCTGACTGAGGGCTGCTGGGAGCAGGGGGTGGGGCTTGTTGCGTGTGCCCGCCCCCTGGGCTCTTTACTGCCGGAGCTCCGCTCCTGTGTGCTCCTGCAGGAAATGACCCCTAAGGACACAGATGGGCATATGGACAAAGCAGTCATTAACCCTGCCTGCCAGTACACATAATCTGAAGTATGATCTTGTGAAAGTGCATTAACTCAATCAAACTCACATTGGGAGTTCTGTGGGGGGGATGTGTTAATCTAAAGATGGAAGGGGAAAGGTGGGTCGAATGAGTGTCAACATGCATAGAGATGCCTTAGCAGAGAATATAAGAGCATGTATGCTGGGTCAGACTAACGGCACCCCTAGTCCAGCATCCTGTTTCATACATTTGCCAACCAGATACCACCAGAAGGCCCCAAAACTAGAACACAGATTATGTCTCCCCTTCTTGTTGTCCCCCAGCATTGGTATTCAGAGGTTTATGGAGGTTCCGTATAGTTATCATGGCTCATAGCCATTGATGAATTTATCCTCCATGAATGTGTCTAATCTCCTTGTAAAGCCAACCAAACTAGCAGCCATCAATAAATCCTGTGACACTGGATTCAACAAATTAATTAGATTAAGAAGTACTTGTGTGTGTATCCTAAATCTTATCACTGATCAACTTCATGCATTCTACTATTCTAGTATGTGAATTCTAGTATCTATTAAAGTATCTGCATTCTAGTATCTCTCCACTTTCAGTTCCCCAAGCATAACAGAACCAGATATGACAGAAAACGTTTAGGCAGTGTTCACAAAGAAAATGTTGGTGGAATACGAAATTTACATGAGTTTTCCAGGAAAGACCTGAAACTAGTAGGGATGCTAGCCTTCAGGTGGCCAAACATAAAGAAACACCGTGTTAGAACAAAGCACACTCTACTAATATGCACTTGTGTCTTCATATATTGATTTACATACAATAGAGACCCTGGAATATCTTATACACATCCATTATAGTACAAAAAACCTAAAGTACATTATATATCTACTAACAGAAAAGTCCACAGCTACAGAGACCTATTCCAATGCTGTAGAGTATCTTGCTCCTGATAAGAGACTGATGGAGGTTGCAACAGTCGGAAATGATGAGAGATGCAGCAGGCTCAGGTACAGGAGGACCGGAGAAGCCTTCTATAGAATTGTTGACTTATGCATTGCAAAATTGTGAGCTTTGGTTACAGGAAAAATATGTCTGCCTGCAGAAGAATCTGTCGAAACACGCAATTTTTGCCTAGGAGGCGTGTTGCTTGCTTTGATGCTGGATCACTTTTTGTGGAGAACATAACAGCCTGCTGCATCTCTCATCATTTACGACTGTTGCAACCTCCATCAGTGCGTCAGAAGGCAATACCCACTGCTCAGGCTCCACTGGACTGTATTGGATTGCTAGCTATTGGGGGGGGAGTGCAGATCTGCCCTCACAGAGGAGGGAGAGCTTGTACCTGAAGGCGGGCTGGGGGAAGGGGCTCTGCAACTTACCTGGCTGCTTCTTGCTCCTTGTGGCCTGACTGAGGGCAGCTGGGAGCAGCGGGCGGGGCTTGTTGCATGTACCTGCCCCCTGGGCTCCTTACTGCCGGAGCTCCGAAGACTGGCAATTTGCCCCAATATAGGCCCATGTGAGGAATGTTTCACAAGCGAATTAAAGGGGCCGTTCACACAGGCACATCTGTCCAGCGTTCCCCATCCGTACTCAACCCATCTTGTAACGCTTCACTCCCGGGTTTAAAAGATACCAGGTGAAAGCGGTAGCAAACCCTAGAGAGCGCGTCCATCCCGCTTCCCGGAAGTGTGAACGCTAACCGCAAAAAGCTGGGAACAACCCGCGTTGATAATGTGGACCGGCTGTTCCCACAGGGAAGTGCATAAGGTGCAGTTGATTGCCCTGGAGAGGCAGCAGTGATGTGACTGGATGTGCGCTGGTCTACCACCCAATGCAGGGTGGGGACAGGAACAACAGCATCCTGCCCCAATTGCTGATGCGCCCATGCGCCCACACGGCATGTTGCCGGAGTGAAAAACAGCCACTTACAGCTGCACCTCTGCCGGGGCGGCTGAACAGTGTGAACGCTCCTTACCCAGTCTATGCTATAAAAACAAGCAAATAAATTAACAAAGAAACTGAGAGCAGTCTTGTATTCCAAAGAGGAAAATACATCTGAATTACTGCACGTGTTATTCTCCATTAGACCACTAGAGAGCACTTTATTTCTTTTTTAAGGCTGATTGTGGTCTTTTTTCCCCTCTCTATATCACAGGTTTCTGCAGTTTATTGCACAGTTTATTGGTTATGATGTTATACTTTGCTGATGGAAATGTATCTGTGTATTAAATTTTAACATGGGAGTTTAACTGACAAGACAGATGAAATCCTGCATTCAAAACTTTTTTTGGAATTGCATTATTTGGGTCATTGAAAAACGAGAGACTTATGGAGTAATCCTGAGCAAGTCTCTTTGTAATTAAGTACTGTGCTATTCAGTGGAGCTTTCATAGCATTACAGGTTAGGAAATACCTAGAAATTTGTTAGTGGAGTGCAGGACTCATTTCATAGAAAAAAGGTGCAGGAGCTCATTAACATAACTCGTTAGCATAACTTATTTGCATACGCCACACCCCCTGACATCACCGGAAGTGTGCCAGAAGGCAACACCCACTGCTCAGGCTCCACTGGACTGTTTTGGATTGCTAGCTATGGGGAGGGGGAACGTGCAGATCTGTCCTCACAGATGAGGGAGAGCTTTGTACCAGAATAAAACTTGGTCTTAAAGGTGCCACTGGACTGTTTTGGGCTGGGGGGGGGGGTCTCTGCAGCTTACCTGGCTGCTTCTTGCTCTGACTGAGGGCTGCTGGGAGCAGGGGGCGTGGCTTGTTGCATGTGCCCTCCCCCTGGTCTCTTTACTGCCGGAGCTCCGCTCCTGTGAGCTCCTGCAGGGAATGACCCCTGGTGGAGTGTAGGAGAGGCAGAGTTTTGTAGTGGAGTAGCAGGGTTGTGATACTATAGAGTGCACCCTCCAAAGCAGCCATTTTCTCCTGGGGAGAAATAAGTATACATACTAAGTTAGCTCGGAAACCCTCATCTGGAAGTACCTGTCTTCATTTCGTAGGCATTTAATGTACTTATGCAAAAGAAAAATAGTGATCCCACTCCTGGCTGTCCCTTTACATGAGCTCTTCTCTCATGAGCCCAGTTGTTTTCAGCCTGCGCTATACTTGCAACAACAACAGTTAGTGCTGAAGAGGTGTTGAGAGCTCCTCGTACATCTGTACAGTAAGAGAGGGATTCCAGTCAGATTTGGATGGGAGCGCAAATGATTTTTGAATAGCAAATTTGATGTACTGATGTTATTAACAGCTTCCACTTGAATTGTAAAAATACATTAAAACTGGGAATATCTGATGACTTCAATAGAAATTGCGATTTAGTGCATTAAGGGTTTTAGCCATGCATCCCAATTATGTTTAGTCAGAATGAAGTCTCACTGTGTCTGTAGAATATAACTCCGCTATTTGCACAGATAAAATATTATATGTTCATATATATATATATATATGAAAAATGAATATATATGAATATATAAAATTGCCCTATGTATTGGCCAGCCACTGTTCCCTGTCAGAATAACTGCCAAAATGGCTGTCTCTCCTGACAAAGACACATCTCCTGCTTGGCTCCTGTGGGACTGACGTTTCCCACAGTGGCTGTTGCTATGCAACCATGCTTGTTTCTGTCAGTAAAAAGGCAAAACCAGGAGGCCCTTTCCAGGCCTTTGTGGGGAACTCATTGGGGCCAGTCCTGACTAGGGTTGCCAACTCCAGGTTGGGAAATTCCTGGATATTTTGTGGTGGAGTCTATGGAAGGCAAAGTTTGGGGTGGGGAGAGGCCTCAGCTGAATAGAATGCCATAGAGTCCACCCTCCAAAGCAATTATTTTATCCAGGAGGAGAGAGATCTGTTGTCTGGAGTTCAGCTGTGATACCCGGCGATCTTCAGGCTCCACCTGGAGGTTGGCTACCCTAGGCATAGCAGTTAGCGTTTCAGAGCAGGGTCTGCCAGACCCAGGTTCTTGCTGTGGAAGCTGAGTGGGTGATTTTGGACCACTCACAGACTTTCAGCCTAAACTACCTCACAGAGTTTTGCAAATCAAAAGGGGGAGAAAAGAATGATGTAAGCTGCTTTGGTCTCCACTGCGGAGAAATACTGTACTTTTCCTCCTGGGGAACCATTGCTGCCAATCCCCAGGTGAGGTCTGGAGCTCATTCAGAATTAAACTTCTCTCCAGATGGCAGAAATCATCTCCCCTGGAAAAAAAGGCTGCTTTGCAGGGTGGACTCTGAGTCATTATACCCTGCTGAGATCGCTTCCCTCCTGCTTGGGTTCCCGCTGCGGGGAAAGACTGTAGTTTTTCTAGGTAGAGGCACCAGGTGTGTGGAGGGGATGGAAAGCTGAAGTCAGAGGGGCAGATAAAGGTAGGTTGATGGTTGGCTGGGAAGAAGATAGGGTTGCCACCTCTGGGTTGGGAAATTCCTATTTGGGGGTGGAGCCTGGAGAGGGTGGGGTTTGTGGAGGGATGGGACTTCAGGTACAATGCCATAGACTCCACCCTCCAAACCAGCCATTTCCTCCTGGGAAACCATTGTTGCCAATCTCCAGGTGAGCGAACAATGAAGAAAACAGCCATTATGTATAATGAAAATGTATATTTTAGACTGCTGTGTTGCAGTGAGTAGCATTTCATTAACAAGTAGTCAAGATGTATGCATCTCTCTGTTGTTTCTACAATCTCCAGGTGAGGGCTGGAGATCACTCAGAATTACAACTGCTCTCCAGATGGCAGAGATCAGTTCCCCTGGAGAAAATGGTGGGCTCTATGTGACATTGCAGTTAGCACTTCAGAACAGGGTCTTCCAGACCCAGGTTCTTCCTGTGGAAGCTGATTGGGTGATTGCAGACTCACAGACTTTCAGCCTAACCTACTTCACAGGGTTGTTCTGCAAATCAAAAGGGGGAGAGAAGAATGATGTGAGCTGCTTTGGTCCCCACTGTGGATAAAGACTGTACTTTTCCTAGGTAGAGGCTGCAGGGAGAGGGGAGGAGATGGAAAGCTGAAGTCAAAGGGGCCAATAATGGTACATTGATGGTTGGTTGGGAAGGAGATAGGGTTGCTACATCCAGGTTGGGAAAGTCCTGGTGATTTGAGAGGTGGAGACTGCAGACTGTGGGGTTTGAGGAGGGGTGGGTCCTCAGACAGGTACAATGGCATAAACTCTGCCCTCCAAACTAGCCATTTCCTCCTGGGGAACCATTATTGCCAATCTCCAGGAGAGGGCTGGAGATGACTCAAAATTACAAGTGCTCTTCAGATGACAGAGATCAGTTCCCCTAAAGAAAACAGCAAGCTCTGTGTCATTATACCCTGCTGAGGTCACCACAGCAAATTGACGCTGAGTGCCCAAGGCCAGGGCACCCACCCATAGCCTCTTTCTTACTTTTTTTTTCATCCCCCTGGGGGGAGATTTTTATTGATTTTTTTTCAGACTACAAAACTACAACAGAAAATATAGGAAAGGGAACTACATCTAGGGAATAAAGAAAAAAGGCCCACAACTAACTAAAAACCCAAGAGTAGGAGATCATT